>NC_012879.2:35807428-35843359 GCF_000003195.3 Sorghum bicolor
TATATATATCTTTGCTTAGTTTTCTAAATAAATAAATAAATAAAGTTTGCTATGAACCCTCATGATAAGGTCTCACATGGAAATGATGAATAGTTGCTCTACCATGACTACTTCTCAAAATTGAAATCTCTCTCAATTTAGGAATGACTGTTATTAATTATGATTTGCTCTAAACCTGAACTTGTGGGAAGAGTACTTGATCTAAAGTATATGTCGTTAACGGATACGATATGGGAAGGTTGAGCTGTTGTTTATCTGTTCCTAGAAATGCTAGAATTCTTGAGAATTTTATCTTTGAAAATCTTTAAAATGTTGCATGATGAGTTCCTGTATGATGAGAGTTTAAAATCCTACCACAGCCATATATACATGCTTATTAGACTATGAACCATATATTTACTTTTTACTGCTTATGAGCATTGAGTGAGGTCAAGCTGTGTAGACCCTTAGGAGCTTGTCATGTGGTTAAAATCAAGATTCACTTGCACGTTCACTCACATGCTGCTTCTACTCCGGAAGTACGCATCCACATATATCCACCCATTTCCATCTCGAGAACCATCCAAAAATATTCTACTCCTAATCCGGGAGAGAATAGCCAAAAACATTCTCCTATTTCTATTTTCCCCTGTGAAATAAATGCTCAAGTTATTTCGGTTACTACCACTTGCTATATTATTCCAAGAGGGTGAGTACTCTAAAAAAAATAAAAAAATAAAAAATAAAAAATACGAGGAAATAAAAAGGGGCAAGTGCCCGGAACCTCAAAAGAAAAAAAAGTGAGACGAGACGTAAAAATGGACAAGTGTCCGACAGTAAAATTAGGGGTACAAGATACCCACCTGAGAGGAAAAAAAAAGAAAATATAGAGCATCTCATTCACCTCAAATTGTTTCAAAAGAGCAAGAAAGGTATGTATCCCATCAAAAGAGCACAAGTAGAATTAGACTTTCACTATTGTTATCACCATCATCACCATACACCATTCATTCGCCACACATGCACATCTTGATTTGATTTATTGACTTGTTGTTGTGGATCCATGGTTTGACTATGCAATAAATGTCTTGTGAGTATGTATACTTTATCTCCCACCTATGAGCTCCACATGAGTAGGATGAGAGAGAAGGCAATGCCACTATGCCTTATACCACAAATACCACATACTTTGAGAGAAGGCATATACCTTCACTGCCTTGGTAAGGATCCAGAAATACCACAAAAGAGAGACTAGAGAGAGTCATACAAGGAATCTCTGATTTTTATTTGAAAATCTGCAAAAACTCTAGAGCTATAGTTAATCGAAGAACAAGAGACAAGGCGCTTGACTAGACTGTTCTATCTTTTAACTACTCAAGACACAAGTGACAGTTGCAAGCCCCATGGTGGAAGGTAAAATGAGTAAGTTTAAATCTTAAAAGTTTACCCTAACCCAGGGATGAGATTTTGTTTGGACGCATGTGTACCTTTAAGGAATGAAACCACTACAGAAACTCTTGAGTCCATCTTTGCTCAGGGACGAGCAAAGGTTAAGCTTGGAGGAGCTTGTTGACGGTCCTTAATGCTCACATTTAACCATCAATTAATCATGGAAAAGGATCCAAATGCAACCAACACCTAGACTTAGGGTTTTATCTGACAGAATTCCATGAGTTTTGGTGTTTGTCTATTTCTGTAGGGGGTTATCAGGAAATACAGAGGAAAGGCCCACACGTCAGGTTTACATAGAGATATTAACGTGCCGCACAATTTTCTATCATCTAGAAGACTCCAGAAGCCACGGGACCGAAGCGGAGGCCGAGAGGACTCAGGGACAGGGCGCCCGCCCTCCTCTCCTGGGCGCCCGCCCTCATACAGAGTCCAATCAGGACTCTCTTTCGGGATATTGCTCCACCGACTTAAAGGATCAAGGATAACTATTCAATCAATGTCGGTTTGATCCAACGGCCCAGATTCACTTGAAGGGACTATAAAACTAGACCCCCTGGCCCCTGGAGATCATACCTCTTCTACAGAATCAAAGTTAGGGTTTCAATTCTTCATCCAAGTAGAGAGGATCCCTCTAGTTGATCTAGTTCTAGTTCTAGTTCATCTAGTTCTAGTTCCTCTAGTTCTAGTTCTAGTTAGTTCTAGTTGTAATCTAGAAAATAGGGAGAGAGAAGAGGAGAGCGGAGGAGGAGCCTGATCTGTCGGATCTTCCTCAACATTATACTTTTGCAGCATCTGGTTCGTTCTTCATCGTTCTCCAAGTTCTTCAATTCATAATTCCTGAGTTCTTTGATTACTTTTATTTACATTCAAGTTATTTATTGGATTCCCACTTGCATCAAGTGCTCTAGTCTTTATAAAGCTAGAGTAGTAATTAATAGATTAGACGTGGTGTTTAGTCTTGCAATTACCTGGAATTGCACCCAATCCTGCGGATTATTGTGGTAGCCCTAGGGTAGTGACAGCCCTAACGGTCGACGTATTCCACCTCATTCGGATCAGTGTTTGTAGGACCGTAGTCAGAGCTTCTTAGCCCCCTTCTCATCTCTTTCTATGGTTAGTGGTCTGATGTCCCGAAATAGATAATCTCGAAGTAATTCTTGATTCTTAGATCAACTAGAGAACTCTTAGGAAACTTCCTCTCTTCCCACCGAAAATAATTATATAGTTATCCTTGGGCGATCTTGATTCTTAATTAGTACACTCACGTTCTCTGTGGAAAATCGATACTCTGGAATACTCCCGGGTGAAAGCTACATCGGTATCCGTGCGCTTGCGGATTTTTCTGTTTGCGTTTAAAATACCCAACATCCTCCAAAGTGCCAAATGATCTGGCTCATCACTAGTCTCCAGGTTTCACTAAGATGAGAACATTGAAGATTGTTACTGTTTAGCTAACAATTAAAAGAATAAAGTTAGGTTCCATATCATTACCTGCTCATAACTCACTTGTGAAAAAAGGTTTTGATCCTGTAACATGTACTGTCTTTCGATGCTGGGAATTGCTAGCGTTTGTGTTGATTAATTTCTAATATAAACAAAGACATGTTAGTTGCACATAAAAATTGCACAGAACAAACACATATATGTCAGTGGTTTGGAACCTGGAATTCGTCGGTTCAAAAATATAACACCAAGTAGTGCCACTCCACAATGTCCATATCTTTAGGCTTATGTTTCATTCTTTGATGATAACTCTTGTATGCCTTGTAGGTGGAACTGAATTGAGATCGCCATCCTTTGTAACGCTGTTTTGCAATATTCCATATCCTCTCCTTCATCTTAGGAGTGTCCTCAGTGTCCCACCTAACCTGTATAATATGGATGACCAACAAATTGTGAAAAATTTAGATACTACAAAGAATTAATTTCACACATGCACGGGAGCAAGACTGTAACATACCATTATATCTCGTACTATTTTATCTTTAACATTCTGCTTTACATCTCCCCACTTTTTAACTCCAATAAGTGGAGTCCTTTTTATTGTATACCGCACTACTTCGTTAACAAACGCACGATAGTTATCTCCTATAGGACCACCTTTCGTGGATGAGAAATCCATACTAAGTTTGGGAGTGGCAAGTTTTGTTCTCTTAGCTTCGACCGAGAAACCTTTAATGGTTCCACGCCCAATCTTTCTCTTCTCTCCAACCCCTATTATAAAACTAATGTATGTAAACAGTCAAAATTAGTATTTTCAAAATATAGTATTGTAGTAACAATCTGAACCATTGCATACCTTTATCAGCGGGCTTTGGCCAACGAGCATGAGATGGAAACTTTATCCGTGTTTGGTCTTTGTCACCACTTTGGTCTTCATCACCAATTTGGTCCTCCTTAATGGGTTCATCATCATCTATATATGCATCTGCTCATACAAACAAGTGAAAGTACATAGTTACAATAGAGTTGGAAATCTAATTGCACTAATGCCAAGATAAAACAAAATCTGATTACAAATATCTTGAAGCAGCCCTTCCTGCCGCAACCATTCTCTATATGTTGCAACAATATTTAGCCGGGTGTCATCCTTGAATTCTACGAGATGCAGATACATGTTACATATATGCAGATAGTTGTTACTAAAAATAAGAGATATGTGTATGCTTCTAGTACAATAGTACCTGGGTTATTTGCATCATGTGGCAGCTTCGCAAGCCACACCTTGTACGCATCAATGTCTTCATCCGAAATTCCTTGTTCACTAACTTCCTCATGTATACTACGTTGCTTAATTGGTGTTATTGAATATACTCCATTCTGATTTTCCTCGGTTTTTGAAACTAGTAACCTAACCGTCTTCTCTTCTTTACAATATTGTATCATTGTTAAAGCATCATCTTCGTAATCCATGCACTGAAGCAAAGTTGTATCTATGCCACATTTCTTCAGATAATACACGAAGTCCCTTGCAGAATAACCCATATTGCCTTTGAGCTTTAATAAGCTGGCAAAGGTAATTTTAGCAAGGTCAACCTTCAGTACCGCATGTTTGTTGTCGTTGCCCCCCAGAAATCAACATGTACTTCCCAAATTTCTCCAGTTTTCTCATGTCTTTTCCTACAAAAGATTATGAACAAAATAATATTAATAAATATTATTAGAACAGCTGACTTTATAGTGAAAGGCAAGTACTGTGATCAACTAAGAAGTAGGCAGGAATTTATAGTGCATTTTAACATACAGAGATTCAAAGTTGATCTTAACCCAACCCAAAACAGCCTAAGTGGATCTCTGTATATACCAAATGGAATTTATAGTGGATCTTAACATATGCATGTTTACAACAGTACATACAGACAACTTGATATCATGAGTTTAATAGAAAAAATTGCACATACAGCTATCAATTAACAACTGATTGTTTATATAACTGGGTCTCTGTATATACCAAATGGAATTTATACCTGGATCTATGTATATACCTGGATCTCTATATATATCAAATGGAATTTATAGAGGATCTTAAAAAATTGCCAATTTCGTAATGCCTAATATTTTACCCTAAATGCCACAGCACATCACATTAACGGACTACCCTAAACTCTAGAATCAAGCATGGCGAGCGCATACCTGGGTAGGTCAGCTTCGTTGTGGGCTTGTCCAGGATGTGCTGTGTCATCCATTGGATCGTGCAATGACCCTCCATTCGGCTGCAGAACTTCAGAGGACGTTCCTGGGTCACCGTGACGCCTGCGGGACGTCGGAGGATGGTGCGACGTCACAGCCAGAGGAGGCGGCATGATCCTGTGGGACGGCCTTCTCATGACGAGCGGAGGCGACGGCGGCGTACCGGAGGTAGGGGACGGCGAGGATGGGTCATGGGTGGTTTTCGCCATGAGGCTCTGTTGACTTGCGCGCGCACGTAGATGGCGATAGAGGGAGCCGCGCGCCGAAACTGCGCAGCGAGGGCGACGGCGTTTTGGTTAGGAAGTAAATAGCGGCCCGTTTTGTTACCAATATTGTTTTCACAGGAGATGGCCGCGAATTCGAGCTTGTGACGCGCGGCCATCAAATTTTTGCACGTCCCGGTAGACATCCACAAAGTTTTCAACTTTATAACCTCCTAATAGGTTAGTTAGAGGGTTATGATAAATTTTTAATTTATGGAATTAAATAATAATGAAAGAATAATGGATCACGTACCTATTAACTAAATAAAGTTGTAATAAATGAATAATTTATATAAATAAGATGAACATGATTTAGTTCACACACACATGACACTCAGTGAGTATATATATTAAGTGATTAGGACATCATGTGGGACACTCAGGATATATATCGCCCATGTAAGAACTAGGAAGCTAGGTAGTATGCAATGACATCACCTGTAGGACGAATCTAGACTAGTTGGACATGTCGAGTTCAGTCTCGGTGCCATACGACATGACAATTAGTGACATGAGACAAGAAACCCGCTATAGATGATGTATAATAAAGTTGTTGGTCATGACATGTGACACACAATGTGACACTTAAGTACATATACATGGGGCAATGTCAAAAGACCCCCAAAAGGCAGTGCAAGTGGAGCAATGTCAAAAGGCCCCCAAAAAAATAGGGCCCCAAATTTTACTTAAGTACATATACATACTTAAATCCATTAATACAACTTAGGTATTGTAATTAAGGTGACATTAATGACTATGGTCTTTAAGGTGACATTAATGACTAATTTCTCTCAAAGTATATCATATATATGGCTAAAGTTTTGACATTACAATGCACTCGTAAATATAACTCCAATTTATCCACTTTTGTTGTATAAGTTTTCATACAATTAGACTGATTATTGACAACGATAACAAAGTCCAAATCTCAAATAATGTGCAAGTTATATTTAAAGATAAAAGGTCAAAAGACTATATCTTATATGTACAATCCTTTAATTTTGCATCAGGGCCTCAAATTGTTAGATACGACACTGATTAGGACATGACTACATATTGAAAGAAGCTAAATTTTGAAAAATATATGTTGAACAGAGCTAAATTTTGAAAAATATGTGTTGAAAAAAGCTAATTTTTGAAACAAGCTAAATATTTTAAAAAAATTTGGCACAGGACTGGCCAGGCCAGGCACCATGCGAGTCTCAACACGAACCGGGGAGCCAAGCATAGCCGGCCCGGCCAGAACAGGCCCAACAAAGGTGAAGCATGGTCGCAGCGCAGAGGTACTTAATGAGTTCGACTGAGCACGCAGCATAGAGCTTTTAAGCTGTGTTCTGCACCGTTGAGTAAGCGATGTGGAACTAAACTTCTTGCGCGCAGAAGGAATGGTGTGGAAACCTCTATGCTGCGTATAATGGGCCGGCCCACGTGATTTCCCCTACTTCATCACTCGAAATCCCCCTACCGTGACCCACTCCTGCTTCATCACCCCGATTCCCACGCCCCACCCGTGATGGTGGATTGACTCCCAAGGCGGCGGCGGAGTGTTCCACGGCGGCGGCACGCGGAGCCAACCTCGCAATGTGCTTGGGCAGTTTGCCTCTGCGCTCGAGGTCATCTCGATCCATAGTGACAACAGCGATGACCTCTCATCGGAGGTTCCCGCTACCCCACCTAGGCGCGTCAAAGTGGAGTCATTGAGCCGAACCCCGGACAATAAGGGCAAGATGCAAGTAAGAAGAGCATTTCCGCTTTTCACCTAGGGTATACATGAACTCTTTAGGGTTTACACGAGTATATTTGTTTCTTTTTAGATTTCTAATTTTTATGCCTTAATTACCAAACAACAAGTTGAACTATCTCAGATTAAAATACAGTGTACCTATGTTTACTAATGTGCAGTCCAGTAGCTTAGAATATTCATAAATGGAAAATTAATATAGATGTGATGCCAGGGTAGCTGTCCTATTGTTCAATTGCAACCTTGTAATTTTTATTTTAAATGAAAATTTGGTGTTGCACTTAACTTATTGAGTTTTGAATAATGACTTGTCAAATTAGCATTATTTCCTAATGATCTGTAACTACCAACTTGCATGCAAACCCAATCGTGGTATAGAAGATCAAAGGGCAGTCATCCACCCCATCCCCGGCTTTGATGAACCCTAGCTCATGCAACAAGGGCAAGGAAAAGGTAACAACTGCCTTTACCCTTCCTAGTGCTTTATGGGTCTTAATGCAAGAATAATTTCATGGTTTGCCTTCTATGGCTATTAGTGTGTTGTTTTCAGAGCATCCATTTTAATTTAGTGAAGTGTGATTGAAATTGATTTGTTCTTTCCTGAATATTATATATAGGATATGTCGTTGAGTTCAACTATGAATATATACTAAGGTACTAATAGAGTACTGATTGCACCTAAAAAACCTATGGTTTATGGTACCATGAAAATAGAAACAAGTAGCATTGATGCACTTGCATGATTGAATCATGATTTTAATAACTCTATTTTGCTGTCTAGAAGGGTCTAAAATCAATGCATGATTGAATCATGAAGCACACATAATAAAGATTTTACAGCCATCAATGTAATTGGACCATGTAATTTCTTCTCCATCCTAAATGACAGAAACATATACTGCAGGCTCCCTAATATTTATTTGTACTCCAGGTTCCCTATGACAGTGACCTGGAAGACGAGGATGAACTTGTGGACTGGGTTGGTATTTGTAAAACTCTGCAACTCTGAAATTGTGGACTCTTATAAGTTGAATAGAATTCATTACATTTTTTATGTGGAATGTACAGAGTGAAATGAAGTGGTCCTTAATAGTTGAATAATAGCACCTAATATTTATTTGTACTGCAGGTTCCCTAATATTTATTTGTTCTTCAGGTTCCCTATGACAGTGACCTGGAAGAAGAGGATGAACTTGTGGACAGGGTTGGATTCTTGACTGAGGAAGCAAACAAGACAGCAACAAAAAAGGTGTTGCGCCGAGTAGATAAGACCTCTACTGGAGTGGATCAAGCCTTTGACACGCTCTTCATCAACATCAAGTATAGTGTGCTGGATTCACTTGCGCACAACAAGAAGGTGGCTTCATTCCAGAAGATTATAGAGCTGTTTGATGGAGTTAAGGCTGACGCACGAGAACAAGTCATGAGCCCAGCCAAGAAGATGTGTACTGATCTGGATGAGGTCTTGGAGACACTCTTCGTCGATGTCAAGTATGGCCTGGTGAAGCATGAACAAAATAAGCACAAGAAGAGAAAGAAGAGCAAGAAGAGCAAGTAGTTGTGTGTGAGTCTGGCAGCACTAAGTGTTAGTGTAGTATCAATGTGGTGATATATGTTAGTGCTTGTATGCATGTGTCTAGAACCACTAAGTATATCTATGTGTTTGGTACTTTGAATCGACTAATGGAACCTGTATGCACATGTTCTGTCTGGATCAACTAAGTATATGTATATGTCAGTGTTAGTATGTTTTGCTGTTGCTTATTTCCATGGGTGATTCGCTCAAACTGTGAGTGCATCAAATTGCACCCAAGGATCACGCAGTGAGCATCTAGCATGCAACTGAATAGTGAAAACTCAGTTAACCCTCAATATAAATAGGCAACTAACAATAATCAGCATGACACACATTTTAACATAAGCATTGTGTGAATAGTTAAACAAAAAAATCGTCATCGGCTTCGTCATCTGTTGCAACGGCAGGTGCAACAACTCCATCGTCAATATATTCGTCGACATCATCTTCACCGTCATCACTGAAGTAATAATCATTTGGTTCTGATACCGATTGTGCAATTGCTCTCTGAATAATAGAAGTCTCAATTGCTTCTCCTTCCATGTCTGTTCATCGCCAATTCATCAACTCCACCTGGTCGCTTCTAACAGTCATGACCTCGACCCCAACAAGCAATGAGTCAACATCAATTTCTGCCTCCTCTTCATAACCATTTACCGTACGTAGATACCTCTCCACAGGATACATCCATCTATAGCATATAGGACCACCAAGTGCAGCCTCTTCAGCTAGATGAACCGGCAAATGTACCATGATGTCAAAAAAAGTAGGTGGGAATATCATCTCAAGCCGACATATAGTCTCCCAAATCGAAGCACTCATGATAGCGAGCTCATTTTCATCCTGCTCCTTTGAACAAAGCGAACGGAAGAACCTACTCAAATCAATCAATGGAACAACAACTTCTTCTGGTAGAATATTGCGTAGTACTAATGGTAAAAGTTTCTGGAATATAATATGATAATCATGAGTTTTCAAACCAGACAGCAGAAACCGATTTTCATCCACACATCTTCAGATATTGGACGCATACCTATCAGACAACTTGAATTCATGTAGAAATTTGCATAAAAGTTTATTGTCATCTTTGCCTAATTTGTACAGAGCAGGTGGTAAGGTGAACTTACCTTTCTCACACACTAGATGTTGATCCATCCTTATCCCGAGATGCTGCATGTCAAGCCGAGCTTCCTCGTTGTCCTTACTTTTACCTTCTACGTCCAGTAATGTATCCAATATGCTCTCACATATATTTTTCTCAACATGCATCACGTCCAAGTTGTGCCTAATAAGCAAATTTTTCCAATAGGGAAGCTGGAAGAAAATACTCTTCTTCCTCCAGTTGTGCCATCTTTTTTCTTTGTCACGCTGCTTTCTTTTTTTGGATTGAGGACCAAATTTAACTTGATCAAAACTTTCATAGTGTTGCAACACCTGTTCCCCAGTCAGTGGCTCTGGAGCCTTCCTAACTTCCGTCTGGTTATTGAAACTAACCTTGTTTCTACGCCACTTATGGTCAACAGGCAAAAAACGACGATGCCCCATGTAGCAATGCTTCTTCCCATGCTTTAACCACAATTAATCTGTTTCTGTATGGCAGTATGGACATGCAAACTTGCCCTTCGTACTCCATCCAGAAAGCATTGCATATGCTGGAAAGTCATTAATTGTCCATAAGAGAATTGCATGCAAATCAAAATTCTTCCTCTCCTTTGCATCCCAAGTTTTGACACCATCTTCCCAAAGAACTTTGAGCTCATCAATTAGAGGCTGCAAGTATACATCAATGTTAACACCAGGCGATCTCGCTCCTGGTATCATAATGGACAGCATCCAGTGCGACTGTTTCAGACACAACCATGGAGGTACATTGTAAGGAATTAAAATCACAGGCCAACAACTGTATGACACATTCAACATACCAAATGGATTGAATCCATCAGATGCTAGACCAAGCCTGACATTACGAGGATCCTGAGCAAACCATTCATAGGTTGCATCCACATGCTTCCATGCTTTGGAGTTCATAGGGTGTCGCATTTTTCCATCATCCACCAATTCTTCCTTATGCCACCGCATATATGATGCTCTAGTCTCTGACATATATATCCTTTGGAGTCGTGGAATCAGCGAGAAGTACCATAGGATTTTACGTGGAACACGCCTCTTTGATCCACAACCACTACCACCATCATGTCCCTTTTTACACTCCTTCCACCTTGTCTCACCACATTTAGGGCAATTATCTAGGCCCTCATATTTTTCCCTCTGAATAACACACAATCATTGTAGCATGCATCTATCTTTTCATAACTTAGACCAAGGTCTCTAACAACCTTTTTTATCTTCTCCATACTATCTGGGAGGCAGTGCCCTTTAGGAAGAACAAGCAAGAATAGCTCAAGCATATACTCCATGCAAGCATTACTACAACCAAACATGCACTTCATCTGAAACATTTTGACAATGAAAGACACTTGTGTATCTTCTGTGCAGCCTGGAAAGAACTCCTTCCTAGCCTCTTGTAGCAATTTAAAGAACTTCGTTGCCATCTCATTTGGCTGTTCATCATCGATTTCTCCACGGATAGTAGCCCTGATCAATGAATGTATCAAGTCCTGGGTAGCAGCCCTATCATCAACACCATCATCCATATCAATATCTGAACCTTCACGTATACTTTCCTGCTCTCGGATGAAGCTTTCATCAAAACCTTTCCGAAGCAGATGCTTCTGGACATCCGACTGCTTTCTAAATGACATGGAACAACATGGTGAACAGGGACATGGTGTTGTTCATCCTTTAGAGCTGCCTGCAAAGGTGCTATCAAGATACTCAGATAATCCTTGTTGCCATTCTACAGATGCCCTATCTAGCCACATCCAACTAATGCCATGGTGCGACATCGATTCTGCAACACTCCTAGTGTTAGCTTGCATGTTAACCATGAGCATTGCATCAACACAAGCATCATCATGCTCATTCATAAGCATCTATCATGATCACATGTCATCTTATGTATACCATGTATGATTGAATTGCTTGTGTGACTTGAATTGAGTGACTATAAGGGGTAACCAATGCAAACAAGTGTACATTGTCTTCCAAAATACTTCAATCATGTTTAGAATATCATTTGGAACAAAGTTCATGTTGAAGGTTTTGGCCAAAAATGCCCCTAGGTTAGGGTTAAACCTAGAATGGCTTAATTGACCCCCCTAGACCTTCTTTCAAAGATGTTTTATGAAACTGGTGTTAGAGACCTTGCATGTCTTTGACACCTGAAACAAAGTTGTAGAGAATTTCATAAGCTACAAAAGTTATGTTGATGACTTTTTATGAAAAAGCATATAACACATCTATAAATTGCTCACAAGTCAAAAATCAGGGCTGATTCCATACTTAGCCAAATTTGGCTAAGTATTGAGTCACGCAGTTTCGAGGTAGGGTTGTTTGGAGCCATGTAGTTTGAAATCTAGACCGAGTTAGGCTTTGATCTTGTAATCAAAGTTGTAGAACTCATGTAGCTCTGTCCAGAGGATCAAATCCCAGCCAAAACCACCGAGTGAGCTGAGAGTAAAACATCGACGAACTTCGGGATTCAGTCACTGGCCATGGCGACTGAATCGCCCGATTCAGTTTGGACAGACGCCGCCCGCCGCCGCGTGTCCGGCCACCTGTCGACCGAACGCAGTCGACGACCCCGCCTGTCAGCTCCCACGGTGTCTCCAAGTGGCCACGCACCGAGTGGACGCCTCAGACGCGCTCTCCACTCGCTCAGCGCAGCACATTTCGCTCCGCCGTCGCCTCGGTGAGCTCCGCCGCGCTTCGGCGAGCTTCTCCGGCCGTTCCACCGCGTCTCCGGCCAAGCCAGCCCGCCCAGAGCTCCGCCTTGACGTCCTCTACCTCGACGTCCACTCCATTCCCTTAGCCGAGCACCGGTGAGGTCACATTGTCATCTCCGTCGCGAGCTTCACCTCGCCGGAGTTCACAGAGATCACCGGCAACGTGGCCAAACCTCTCTGGTTCACCTCTGGCCGTGATTCTTCTTCCTATAGCTTCGCCTTGAGCTGCTCTTGCTCGTCCGCAACCTCTACCGCGTCGCCGTTGCCTGGATCCGCCGGCGTATCGCCGCGCAGCGCCGCCGCTCCGCCATTCCCGACGGCGAGCACCCTAGAGTCCAGTAGAGCGCGGGTAAAGTAGGTCAACAGAGTCGCCTTGATGAGAGGAACACGTAGGTGCCCTTGGATCCAGCCGAGACCTCGTCGTCGTTGAGCTTCGCCGGCGACGAGCATCTCCCCTGTCCCCGTCTCACTGACGTGTGGGTCCCGGATGTCAGCCTCTCTGTGTCACCCTCTCTAGCTCACTATTGTGCAGAGCCAAAGCTGTTTTTGTAAAATTCATATCTGGAGTTTTAGAGATCCAAATTTGGTGATTCCAATTTTGCTAGGTTCCAGCAGAAGTCTAGTTTTTAATCAAAATATGAAACATGCCATGTTTTTGCAGAAATAAATAGATATAAATTAATCTTGGATTTTTAGTGGGTAATTTTATCTTGAGATCTATTGATGTGCTGGCCATGAAAATTTGGGGAGTTGTTACTTATGTTATGTTTAGGCTCTGATAAATTTGTCATGATTTTTGGAAGCCTGGTTGGGAAGTTAAAATTAATCCTTGCTTAAATAGGAGAATCTTGTGGTATTTTTTATAATTAAAGTATAACTCCTTTTATGGTGAAACTTGCTGAGTGTTGTACTTATGTGTGGACAAAGCTAGGAAAAATCTTCAATCTGTTGTTTGACACTTTTTGATAGGGTTTCACATTTATGCTATGCATGCCTATACTAGCTTGTTATTTTTATACCTCACAATATGTATGTGCAATTGTTCTGAAAATTTTACAGTGATCTTATGTTAGCCTAAGTAGCTTGCTGTAATTTTCTTAGGAGTTTTGGAACACTTGGAGTATATGTTCATTAAACCACCTTAATAATTAAATAAATGGAAAAGGTGATGATAGAAATAGTTTTAGACCTTGCCATGATGTTTTCTGGTGTTTCTTGGATATGTTCTATCTATTGGTGCAATTGGTTTATCCCTGTGATACATTCTCAATATGTGCAAAATATTATTTTTGGCTATTTATGCCTTTCCTAGAGCATTTCTGTGTAGCTGATAGCAAATGCTTGAGAACTAATTAAAGATATTATTTTCTGGGAAACTTGTCTACAACAAACTTGTAGCTAACTTACTAATCTACTTCGTGTCCAAATTTCATGGCAATTGGTTGAGTAGTTTAAAAGTTATGCATATTTCAAGTAGCTGCTGCAAAGTGCTTGCTCTCTGGAATTCCCAGAGCAGCCAGCCAACTCTGTAGGTTTTAGCATATTTCGGTTGGGAATCATGCTGAGATGTCTAAAAGTAAATTGTAGACAATTTGCTAAGCTTTCCAGAAAGTACTTACTTGCTTAGTTTGGTTAACTGATGCTTAAGTTATGGCTAAAACGTGTGACTGGTTGGTTTGTCTACTAAACCAGTGGCTGAGTAGGAATAACTAGACTTTGTTTGACTTGTCTATTTAGTCTCTCTACCAGAGAAGAAGTATGCACTTACTTGTTATTCCATGACTCACTTATTCTTAGAAGTTTATGCTCATGTTATACCTTTTTTATGTCCCTTTGGCTCTTCATCATGACATCATGCATCATATGTGCATTCTCTATATTCATCTCCTTGTCATGCATACATAGGTGTACCCAAGGGAGTAACGGTGCTGGAGTTCGAGCTGCCGGAGCCGGAAGGACAGCAAGGGGAGCCACCTCAAGGAGCTGAGGAGGAGGAGGATTTGCCGGAGTGCCCTGACCACCGTCCCTCTACCTACGTTGAAGGCAAGCCCCGGAGCATTATAAGCCTCCTACTATTTTGATTATCATGTTCAGCTATCAAATGACTATGGTTATATATTGTTGCATTAAGTGGTAGGCGTTGATATGACACCCTTGCTGCATAATGACTACCTTGTCCACCTTAAATATTACCAAAGTAGGTCCAGGATCGAAGTATTGCTTAGCCATGCTTAGCTCGGTAGAAGCCGGGTGATTTCCTGTCACCTGCGAGAGATAGGTGGATGATGATCACGGTTGGCTATATTTGCTATCGTGGAAATAACCATGTGCTAATAATGAACTTGAGACCGGGCGGGATGACGATAGTGCAGCAACAAGGCATGGAGGTCTTGGGTGTGAATCTATGCCCGTCTGTGTCGTTTAAGGACCGAATCGCTGTACGTCCCCGTGTCATGTTGAACGCATGCCTATCACTTAGTTGGCCGGATAAGTCGTTCCGACCGCGAAGCCTACGAGTGCAACTCAGGCCGGATACCCCGTTCTGTATGAGTGCGCACCCCGGTTGGTAGTAAGGATGTGCGGGGAGTCAATGGCGTAAGCCTAGGTGTCAGGTTAGAGTCCTGCCCTGGCAGATTGGCGGTCCCTGGGGGTGCGGCGCTGGACGGACCCGCGAATTGGTCCGGAGTTGTGCTAAAGGTGATCCGAGCTGCCGTCATGAAGTATGCTTGGGTGAGTGTTAGGAATACCCCTCCAGCTGGATAGGAATCGATTCGAATCGCCGTCTCTCCCGGATAGTGAGAACTTGACTTGGGCAGCGGCAACGTAGAATTCACTAAGTAAACATAATGGTTATGATGAGAATGTTGATAGCAAAGTGATAATCCTGATATGGTTATTATTGAAATGATTAATTACTCAAGTGTATGCTTAGAACAGGTGCTAATCTAGTGGATAGCTGCTAAGTAATGAACTTGCTGCTGAAATATAATACATGAATTATTTACAACAAAGGCTTTTATGCAAAAGGTGAGTCAAACCAGTCCACAAAGATCAGCCTTGCATACACCTTAGTGTCCCTTTATTTCTAGTTTATGACGGGTAAGTCTAGCTGAGTACATTCTCGTACTCAGGGTTTTATTTACCCCTGTTGCAGATGATGTCGTCTATCATGGCTATTGCCCTAACTGTCATCACCCAGCTGTGGATGATGAGTAGATCATGGGCGTGATCACTTCTTTATCTTCAGTTATGCTTTTGTTGGGACTTGACCATAGAGCTGGCATGTAATATGACTGTTGGTGTTGTTTCAAAACTACTTGTTTCCGCTACTGCTGTGGTTTGTAATAACCTCCTTTAAACTCTGATGTGATGTAAAACTATGTTCTGTGATGGATGTTGTAATCTGTGATGGTGATGCTTGATCATGTACGATCTTGGTTGTATGTTGGTTGAATCGAGGTCTTTTGAGATTTCGTCGGACTACAGGGTTTATATGGGTTCAAGTCCATTGGCTTGACTGCCTCTGTGGTCGCTAATTCACTTGAATTCTTATAAATTGGACGGTTCTGTTACAGCTGGCATCAGAGCAAGATTAAGCATTTAACCATCATAGATGTATTTAAAAACAAATGAATTTGGTTTTCTCAAGCTAATTTGGCAAAATTAGGCTATATGTAGGGCTGTTTCAAAAATGTTTTGATAACTTATACCATGCCAGTGGTCATGCCCCTTATGCCCATATAAGGACTGCTAGGTGGCTTAATATTACTAACATGGGGGTTTTTCCTTTCGTCGTCCATATGGCGTGTAATTATATGGATACCGCTTACTTAAGTGGTAATGAATGGATCACATACCTCTACGCCATGGTAAGCTTGTTTGTTTTCTTTCGTCGTCCATACGGCGTGAAATTGTATGGATGCCACTTGCTTGAGTGGTAATGTATGGATCTATATGCCTCTACGCTACGGTAAGTGTGAGCTGTGAGAGCATGACCGTCCAACCGTCGGTCTAGGGGAGTGTTAGCTGTGGTTACTGGAATATTTACATGTTTCACACATGTATATATGAAGGTACTTAATTGTGGGTAGTAGGTGCAGCCATGTGTACATATTTGATGTATATGTGGGTGTATCCCAAATGGGTAGTGTGCTGCGGTATATGTTCGGGAATATATACCGGAGTACCTAGCTTGATTGATTGTTGATTAGATTTACATTTCTGCACTTATACTACTGTGGGGCTGGGCTGAAATGAAATCTTCTGCAGGTACACTAACAACGAAACGTTTAGACCGTGTAGATGCGTATAAAGAGTGCACGTATGTATGCCACCGACTATACCGTTAGAACGTTCTTCTAGGTTTGGAAAGGGCGTATGGAACGTGCATGCATCATGAATCATTCATATATTCTTTATGCACTACTTGGGTATTAAATTCTGAAAATATATTTCTTCATCTCTCCTTGTAATTAATCGCCCGTACTCAAATGTGGTCTTTCTACAGATGGCAGCCCCGCACGCGAGTGAGATTTTCCTGGACATGTTTGGCACTCCTACTTTATTGTGGAGGGTGCTAAGTTCAGTTGGATATGAGGAACCACCTAAGTACACTTGGACCGAGGCTGAGCATGCAGGGGCCTTACCTTGGGTAGATGTTCAAATTACAGTTCCCCCTTGTCCAAATAACCCACAGTGGCTAGGTTAGTTAGTTGACTATGATGGCCAAACTCCTTGGGAGGGTGCCCAGGTAGCAGCCCTGGAGGTTTTGCTAGAGATTTGCCAAGAGCATGGTGATGAGCTGGTGAATGGCCCAGCGGGATCCGTTCCCAGAGTGAGTGTGACTGACACATTTGTGTCCCAAGTTGGGAATGAGTCTTTAGAGATGAGAGAAACCTTGCTAGGATATAGCTCTAGCCCTGCCATGAGTGCCATGCTCGCGGTACTTAAGCTGTACTATGTGCGCCAGGACACCTACATAGATGCCATGCTAGCGCTTCAGCAAGCTCAGGTTGGGCAGCGCAAACTGCGCAAGAGAGTGCGCAAGCACCGCAAGGCTTTTATGGATGCACAAGCTGAAATCCAAAACTATCACACCGCTTTGCAAGCCCGCCGCAATCAAGTTGCGAACGCAGTTAGAGAGCGCAATGAAGCACAAGCCTGCATGATGCAAATGACTAGAGAGGGAGATGAGGCTATGTGCTTGGCTGAAAATAGAGAAGCTGCTAGAGTTAGAGCCTTGTTCCATGCTGAAATGAGAGAGGAAGAGCTGATTACTAGGATTGCTGAGCTGCAATTAGATGTCCACCGCTTAAATAATATCATAAATCCTATTCCACATCCAGCCCCTTTTAATCATGAAGAAGCTCCTAGTGAGGAAGATCAGGATGATGACATTGTTTCTAATGGAGAGTCCGAGGAAGATATGTAGCCTAGCAATGATTTTATGATCATGTGTCAGTTTCCATCTCCTTGTGCAATGGACATGTAATCTGAATTTTAGTTGAGACTCTATGTATTTGGCCATGGTGCCCCTCATGTAAACCCTTAAGTTGTGACAATGACTCTATGTAACCCTATGCACTTATTTGTGATGCTCCATGTTTTATGTTGAGCCTAAATAATTCTGTGCAATGTCTTTAATCTTTTAGAAGGTGTGGCTGTGATTGATCGCGAGATTAACCAAGTGTCATGGCAGATATTTTCTTATTGTACATGGATTACTGCGGCTTGATTTATGTGAATTTACTTCATTAAATTCCGCATGGCAGCAATTGAAGTTCATGACAATTATATCTGTCGCCTGAAACAATCGCTTGGTATGCCTTGTACAGATGGCTCGCAATACTCGCTCCGGTCACAACGAGGTGCCACCGCCACCACCTCCTCCCCCGCCTACGCCTACTGAGCTATTGGCAGCTCTTGTTGAGGGCCAGCGTATGCTCAATGAGGCTATGCAAACTATGGCGCAGCAGAATCGGGGTGGTCGCCATGCCCGCCAAGGCGGAGAGGCAAATCAGTACAGCAGTTTCAAGGATTTTCAAGACACAAAACCACCGCTTTTCAAGGAGGCTGTCGAACCTCTAGAAGCTGATGAATGGCTCAACACTCTCGAGCAGAAGTTCCGCTTGCTGAGGGTGACCGAAGAGCTAAAGGCGGAATATGCAGGCCACCAGTTGGAGGGCAAAGCAGGTGTCTGGTGGAGTCATTACAGGACCAGCTTGCCTGCCAATGCTGTTGTAACCTGGGACCAGTTCACAACTGCTTTCAGGAATACTTACATTCCCCAAGGCTTAATGACTATCAAGCACACCGAGTTCATGAACCTGACGCAAGGCACTAAAAGCTTGACTGAGTATCTTCATGCTTTTAACAATTTGTCTCACTATGCTCCTAAAATGGTTGACACCGAAGCCAAGAAACTCGCTAGTTTCAAGAGAGGGTTGGGACCCAAGTTGTCCAAGAACATGGCTGGTAACAAGAGTACCACCTTCAACGAGTTTGTGAGTGATGCATCGACTCAGGAAAATTCTAATGTTGTGTATGCCGCATCCAAGAACCGCAAGAGGGCCTATGAGGCAGGTGCTTCACAGTCCAAGGCTCCAGTGGCAAGCAAGCCGGCCTATCGCCCACCCAATGCTGTGACAAGGTACAGGCCGCCGCAGAAAAAGTCAAATGTGAAGACGGGAGTGCGCAAGTCTTTCGCAGTTGCTCTCCCAAGAGGTGCCATGAGTCAAGGAAGTCCCAAGAATCCTCCTGATAACCGCCCCTGCTTCAATTGCAAACAAGTTGGTCATTGGGCGAGAGATTGCCCTTACCCTAGGAGGACTTCTGCAGCTGGGGTTACTACTCGTCCCGGCCGAGTGCACTATACCACCATTGAAGAAATTCCTGAAGGTGAAGTGGTCACGGCTGGTATGTTCCTTGTAAATAAACACCCTGCAGTTGTCTTATTTGATTCGGGAGCTTCAAATTCATTTATGAGTCAAGCATTCGCATCTAAGCATGGCCAACATGTCATTGACCTTGATAGTGGAAAATTTTGCATTAGTGCTGCTGGTAATCAAATTGCTACCAATCAAGTAGTGAGGGATGTACATATTACCATAGAAGGGCGTAAGTATTCAGCAAATCTCGTGATTCTACCGGGCTTGGGGATAGATGTTATACTAGGAATGAAGTGGATGAGCGATCATGGAGTGCTAATAGACACTTCAACTAGGGTCATCATGTTGAGGGAGCCTGATAGTAAAGAAGCTTTCTTAGTTCAACTCCCTAGAAGCAACGACATCCGTCACGCAGCCAATGCTATTCGACCACTCACTTTGGCAGAGATTCCGGTAGTGTGTGAGTTTCCGGATGTCTTTCTAGAGGATCTGCCCGGGTTGCCACCGGACAGGGACATCGAGTTTAAAATTGATCTAATTCCGGGTACCGCACCTATCTCTAGAAGGCCATACCGAATGCCACCCAATGAATTGGCAGAGTTGAAAAAGCAATTGCAAGAACTCCTGGAGAAGGGTCTTATTCGGCCTAGCTCTTCTCCATGGGGTTGTCCGGCTCTCTTTGTCAAGAAGAAGGACAAGTCTCTACATATGTGTGTAGACTATCGTCCGCTGAATGCCGTGACTGTCAAAAACAAGTACCCACTGCCTCGCATTGATATCCTATTTGATCAATTAGCTAAGGCCAAAGTATTCTCCAAAATTGATCTGCGATCTGGGTATCATCAAATCAAGATCCGACCTGAAGACATTCCTAAAACGGCTTTCTCTACCAGGTATGGGTTGTATGAGTATTTAGTCATGTCCTTTGGTCTGACTAATGCCCCTGCTCATTTCATGTACCTGATGAATTCGGTGTTCATGCCTGAACTGGATAAGTTTGTGGTGGTGTTCATCGATGATATATTGGTGTATTCTGAAAATGCACAAGAACATGAGAAGCACCTTCGGATTGTACTCACTAGATTGCGAGAACATCAGCTCTATGCCAAGTTCAGCAAGTGTGAGTTTTGGCTGAAGAAAGTGCCTTTCTTAGGCCATATTTTATCCGAAGAGGGTATTTCTGTTGACCCGTCAAAGGTGCAAGAGGTTCTCGACTGGAAGGCCCCGACTTCAGTGCACGAGGTTCGGAGTTTTCTCGGTCTAGCTGGTTATTATCGGCACTTCATTCCAAACTTTTCCAAAATAGCTAAGCCTATGACCAAGCTACTGCAAAAAGATGTGAAGTTTGTGTGGTCCGAGGAGTGTGAAGTTGCTTTCACCACTCTACGCCATTTGCTGACCACCGCTCCTGTTCTGGCACAGCCTGACATTGAAAAGCCATTTGATGTCTTTTGTGATGCATCGGGCACTGGCCTAGGTTGTGTGCTTATGCAAGAAGGCCGAGTTATTGCCTATGCTTCTCGGCAGCTGAGGAAACATGAAGCCAACTACCCTACTCATGATCTAGAATTAGCAGCGGTTGTACATGCATTGAAGCTCTGGAGACATTATCTGTTGGGTAATCTTTGTCACATTTACACTGACCATAAGAGCCTCAGATATATCTTTACACAACCCGAGCTGAATATGAGACAAAGAAGATGGCTAGAATTGATAAAAGACTACAATTTAGAAGTACACTATCATCCAGGCAAAGCCAATGTTGTAGCTGATGCTCTCAGTCAGAAACAACATGTTAGACCTCTCCTAGAGGAAGGCTTCAATTTATTGCATCCTGTGGTCTTACACAACATCATAGTCAGCTGCTCGTTAGAAAGTCAAATCATAGAGCTCCAAAAATCTGATCCTGGTATTTATCATATAAAAAGAAAAATGCAAGAGCAAGACACCAAGCATTTCAAGGTAGATGAGAAAGGTGTACTGTGGTTTGACGATCGACTAGTTGTACCAAAAGACCGTGACCTACGCAACAAGATCTTAGAAGAAGCTCATTCTTCCAAGTTGTCCATTCATCCGGGCAGTAGCAAAATGTACCAAGACATGAGACCTCGTTTCTGGTGGACCAAAATGAAGAAGGAGATAGCAGCTTATGTTGCTAGGTGTGATACTTGCTGCAGGGTGAAGGCAGTTCACCTCAAACCTGCAGGTTTATTGCAACCCTTGTCGGTTCCAGGTTGGAAGTGGGAAGAAATCAGCATGGATTTCATTGTTGGACTTCCCCTTACTCAAAAAGGACACAATTCTATATGGGTGATTGTTGACCGTTTAACCAAGTCAGCTCATTTTATTCCTATACACTCTACATACCGGCCATCCGACTATGCTGAGTTGTACTTCTCTCAGATAGTTAAATTGCACGGAGTGCCTCGCACTATTATTTCTAATAGAGGTCCTCAGTTCACCGCCCGCTTTTGGGAGCATCTGCATTCACTCCTTGGTACAAAATTGGTTCGCAGTTCAGCCTATCATCCCCAAACCTCCGGTCAAACTGAGCGTGTGAATCAAATTCTAGAGGATATGTTGAGGGCCTATGTTATATCTTCCAAGGGTGCGTGGGAGAAATGGTTACCCTTAGCTGAATTCTCATACAACAATAGTTATCAAGAGAGTATCCAAATGGCTCCTTTCGAAGCTTTGTACGGCCGCAAATGTAGAACTCCTTTAAACTGGGTCGAACATGGTGAAAGGAGGTACTACGGGATTGACTTTGTCAAAGAAGCCGAAAAGCAAGTTCTTGTTATCCAACAACACAAGAGAGCCGCCCAAGCTAGGCAGAAAAGCTATGCTGACCGAAGAAGAAAGCCAATCGAGTTCGAAGTAGGTGACTTTGTGTACCTAAAGGTATCGCCCATGAAAGGAGTAAATCGCTTTGGTGTTAAAAGAAAGCTTGCCCCTAGGTATGTGGGTCCCTACCAAATCATTGACAAGAGTGGTAAGGTAGCTTACAAAGTGCAACTACCTCCCGAAATGAGAGCTATTTTCCCTGTATTCCACGTATCTCAATTTAAGAAGTGTCTTCGTGTGCCCGAAGAGAGAGTTGAATCGAGAGATATCAAGTTGCAGTCAGATCTATCTTATGAAGAAAAGCCTGTACAAGTTCTTGATGTCAAAGAACGAGTTACTCGTGGAAAAGTGATCAAACTTTTTAGAATTTTGTGGAACCGTCAAAATGAGAGAGATGCCACTTGGGAAAGGGAAGACTATTTACAAGTAACTTATCCCTCATTCTACGAAAAGTGGTACGTCTTTCAAATCTCGGGACGAGATTTTTGTAAGGGGGGAGGGCTGCAACACTCCTAGTGTTAGCTTGCATGTGAACCATGAGCATTGCATCAACACAAGCATCATCATGCTCATTCATAAGCATCTATCATGATCACATGTCATCTTATGTATACCATGTATGATTGAATTGCTTGTGTGACTTGAATTGAGTGACTATAAGGGGTAACCAATGCAAACAAGTGTACATTGTCTTCCAAAATACTTCAATCATGTTTAGAATATCATTTGGAACAAAGTTCATGTTGAAGGTTTTGGCCAAAAATGCCCCTAGGTTAGGGTTAAACCTAGAATGGCTTAATTGACCCCCCTAGACCTCCTTTCAAAGATGTTTTATGAAACTGGTGTTAGAGACCTTGCATGTCTTTAACACCTGAAACAAAGTTGTAGAGAATTTCATAAGCTACAAAAGTTATGTTGATGACTTTTTATGAAAAAGCTTATAACACATCCAAAAATTGCTCACAAGCCAAAAATCAGGGCTGATTCCATACTTAGCCGAATTTGGCTAAGTATTGAGTCACGCAGTTTCGAGGTAGGGTTGTTTGGAGCCATGTAGTTTGAAATCCAGACCGAGTTAGGCTTTGATCTTGTAATCAAAGTTGTCGAACTCGTGTAGCTCTGTCCAGAGGATCAAATCCCAGCCAAAAACACCGAGTGAGCTGAGAGTAAAACGTCGACGAACTTCGGGATTCAGTCACTGGCCATGGCGACTGAATCGCCCGATTCAGTTTGGACAGACGCCGCCCGTCGCCGCGTGTCCGGCCACCTGTCGACCGTACGCCATCGACGACCCTGTCTGTCAGCTCCCACGGCGTCTCCAAGTCGCCACGCACCGAGTGGACGCCTCAGACGCGCTCTCCACTCGCTCAGCGCAGCACATTTCGCTCCGCCGTCGCCTCGGTGAGCTCCGCCGCGCTTCGGCGAGCTTCTCTGGCCGTTCCACCGCGTCTCCGGCCAAGCCAGCCCACCCAGAGCTCCGCCTTGACGTCCTCTACCTCGACGTCCACTCCATTCCCTTTGCTGAGCACCGGTGAGATCACATTGTCATCTCCGTCGCGAGCTTCACCTCGCCGGAGTTCACAGAGATCACCGCAACGTGGCCAGACCTCTCTGGTTCACCTCTGGCCGTGATTCTTCTTCCTATAGCTTCGCTTTGAGCTGCTCTTGCTCGTCCGCAACCTCTACCGCGTCGTCGTTGCCTGGATCCGCCGGCGTATCACCGCGCAGCGCCGCCGCTCCGCCATTCCCGACGGCGAGCACCCTAGAGTCCAGTAGAGCGCGGGTAAAGTAGATCAACAGGCCTTGATGAGAGGAACACGTAGGTGCCCTTAGATCCGGCCGAGACCTCGTCGTCGTTGAGCTTCGCCGGCGACGAGCATCTCCCCTGTCCCCGTCTCACTGACGCGTGGGTCCCGGATGTCACCCTCTCTGGCTCACTGTTGTGCAGAGCCAAAGCTGTTTTTGTAAAATTCATATCTGGAGTTTTTGAGATCCAAATGTGGTGATTCCAATTTTGCTAGGTTCCAGCAGAAGTCTAGTTTTTAATAAAAATATGAAACATGCCATGTTTTTGCAGAAATAAATAGATATAAATTAATCTTGGATTTTCAGTGGGTAATTTTATCTTGAGATCTATTGATCTGCTGGCCATGAAAATTTGGGGAGTTGTTACTTATGTTATGTTTAGGCTCTGATAAATTTTTCATGATTTTTGGAAGCTGGTTGGGAAGTTAAAATTAATCCTTGCTTAAATAGGAGAATCTTGTGGTATTTTTGATAATTAAAGTATAACTCCTTTTATGGTGAAACTTGCTGAGTGTTGTACTTATGTGTGGACAAAGCTAGGAAAAATCTTAAATCTGTTGTTTGACACTTTTTGATAGGGTTTCACATTTATGCTATGCATGCCTATACTAGCTTGTTATTTTTATACCTCACAATATGTATGTGCAATTGTTCTGAAAATTTTACAGTGATCTTATGTTAGCCTACGTAGCTTGCTGTAATTTTCCTAGGAGTTTTGGAACACTTGGAGTATATGTTCATTAAACCACCTTAATAATTAAATAAATGGAAAAGGTGATGATAGAAACAGTTTTAGACCTTGCCATGATGTTTTCTGGTGTTTCTTAGATATGTTCTATCTATTGGTGCAATTGGTTTATCCCTGTGATACATTCTCAATATGTGTAAAATATTATTTTTGGCTATTTATGCCTTTCCTAGAGCATTTCTGTGTACCTGATAGCAAATGCTTGAGAACTAATTAAAGATATTATTTTCTGGGAAACTTGTCTACAACAAACTTGTAGCTAACTTACTAATCTACTTCTTGTCCAAATTTCATGGCAATTGGTTGAGTAGTTTAAAAGTTATGCATATTTCAAGTAGCTGCTGCAAAGTGCTTGCTCTCTGGAATTCCCAGAGCAGCCAGCCAACTCTGTAGGTTTTAGCATATTTCGGTTGGGAATCATGCTGAGATGTCTAAAAGTAAATTGTAGACAATTTGCTAAGCTTTCCAGAAAGTACTTACTTGCTTAGTTTGGTTAACTGATGCTTAAGTTATGGCTAAAACTTGTGACTGGTTGGTTTGTCTACTAAACCAGTGGCTGAGTAGGAATAACTAGACTTTGTTTAACTTGTCTATTTAGTCTCTCTACCAGAGAAGAAGTATGCACTTACTTGTTATTCCATGACTCACTTATTCTTAGAAGTTTATGCTCATGTTATACCTTTTTTATGTCCCTTTGGCTCTTCATCATGACATCATGCATCATATGTGCATTCTCTATATTCATCTCCTTGTCATGCATACATAGGTGTACCCAAGGGAGTAACGGTGCTGGAGTTCGAGCTGCCGGAGCCGGAAGGACAGCAAGGGGAGCCACCTCAAGGAGCTGAGGAGGAGGAGGATTTGCCGGAGTGCCCTGACCACCGTCCCTCTACCTACGTTGAAGGCAAGCCCCGGAGCATTATAAGCCTCCTACTATTTTGATTATCATGTTCAGCTATCAAATGACTATGGTTATATATTGTTGCATTAAGTGGTAGGCGTTGATATGACACCCTTGCTGCATAATGACTATCTTGTCCACCTTAAATATTACCAAAGTAGGTCCAGGATCGAAGTATTGCTTAGCCATGCTTAGCTCGGTAGAAGCCGGGTGATTTCCTGTCACCTGCGAGAGATAGGTGGATGATGATCACGGTTGGCTATATTTGCTATCGTGGAAATAACCATGTGCTAATAATGAACTTGAGACCGGGCGGGATGACGATAGTGCAGCAACAAGGCATGGAGGTCTTGGGTGTGAATCTATGCCCGTCTGTGTCGTTTAAGGACCGAATCGCTGTACGTCCCCGTGTCATGTTGAACGCATGCCTATCACTTAGTTGGCCAGATAAGTCGTTCCGACCGTGAAGCCTACGAGTGCAACTCAGGCCGGATACCCCGTTCTGTATGAGTGCGCACCCCGGTTGGTAGTAAGGATGTGCGGGGAGTCAATGGCGTAAGCCTAGGTGTCAGGTTAGAGTCCTGCCCTGGCAGATTGGCGGTCCCTGGGGGTGCGGCGCTGGACGGACCCGCGAATTGGTCCGGAGTTGTGCTAAAGGTGATCCGAGCTGCCGTCATGAAGTATGCTTGGGTGAGTGTTAGGAATACCCCTCCAGCTGGATAGGAATCGATTCGAATCGCCGTCTCTCCCGGATAGTGAGAACTTGACTTGGGCAGCGGCAATGTAGAATTCACTAAGTAAACATAATGGTTATGATGAGAATGTTGATAGCAAAGTGATAATCCTGATATGGTTATTATTGAAATGATTAATTACTCAAGTGTATGCTTAGAACAGGTGCTAATCTAGTGGATAGCTGCAAAGTAATGAACTTGCTGTTGAAATATAATACATGAATTATTTACAACAAAGGCTTTTATGCAAAAGGTGAGTCAAACCAGTCCACAAAGATCAGCCTTGCATACTCCTTAGTGTCCCTTTATTTTTGGTTTATGACGGGTAAGTCTAGCTGAGTACATTCTCGTACTCATGGTTTTATTTACCCTTGTTGCAGATGATGTCGTCTATCACGGCTATTGCACTAACTGTCATCACCCAGCTGCGGATGATGAGTAGATCATGGGCGTGATCACTTCTTTATCTTCAGTTATGCTTTTGTTGGGACTTGACCATAGAGCTGGCATGTAATATGACTGTTGGTGTTGTTTCAAAACTACTTGTTTCCGCTACTGCTGTGGTTTCTAATAACCTCCTTTAAACTCTGATGTGATGTAAAACTATGTTCTGTGATGGATGTTGTAATCTGTGATGGTGATGCTTGATCATGTACGATCTTGGTTGTATGTTGGTTGAATCGAGGTCTTTTGAGATTTTGTCGGACTACCGGGTTTATATGGGTTCAAGTCCATTGGCTTGACTGCCTCTGTGGTCGCTAATTGACTTGAATTCTTATAAATTGGACGGTTCTGTTACAGATTCGAAACCTGACAAACACACACAAAGATAAAGAAGAACATGCTACGGATTGGAAACAAACGCAAATTAAATAGCAATGTCACTGACCGTAACATCCTACTACCAATTAATATTGTAATGGAAATAAAAAACAGCAAACAAGTTTGGCAGTTTTTAGAATTACGATGTGCATCTGCAAATGGATGGATGTGCTTGATTTTCTGAATGATATGTGGTCGCCAATCAGGACATGTAAATTGTGAATTTCCATACTACTATAGTTAGATTATCTTGCCCATGGAAGGTTGATGATGGAGGTGTTATGGGACAACAAGTGGCCTCTTAGTCAGCTAAACGTATTGTATTTAATTGAATAGCAATGGACCATTATCTTTCAAACTGAAACTTTATGAATTCACATAGAGGTAACCAACCTGCTTATTGACATGCAAAAGCGACGTCGCCTGGTGGTGGCGGTGATTTGAGAATGGGCGTCGCCCTCCGGCGGCTGCCACGACGGCGCGTGAAGAGGAGGCAACGGCGCGTGCGATAGCAGCTAGAGAGTGACCGTGGACTGCACGCCTGAAGGATGCAACCCAGAGCATAGGAACCAGATCCGCGTCAGTCTCGATCGTGGCCGTGGATTAGAACACCGATCAAGGATCAATTAACACAAGATCAATTGAAACCAAGAGTTGCTAACCTAGACTGCAGCCGCCCGCCAACGAGCAACACGACTGTGCACCACCGAGGAACCCTAAACGCGATCACAACTCGTCACTTGTGGCTATGGGTATCAACTTGCGAAGGGTAAAACATGATTCGTCAATTGCGGCTAGAGATAGGAGTCTAACCTACGTCCTTAAATATATATATAGTCAAAACATGGTTATCCAATAAAAAACCAAATGTACTTACTTAGTCAACAATATCTGGGGTGCTCCATTGGTTTGTCCACGTCCATGACATGTTTGTGGGTATAGGTTTGACTCCTACACCTTGCGGATTTTTTTTTAAATAAACTAATAATTTATCAATTACTACACTTGGGCATAGGTTTGACTCCTTCCCCTCGCATGGTATTTGTTTTTTGAAATATTTAACAATTCACTACACTTTTCATTTTTTAAGAATAAAAATAATTCACATACTGTCTTGTTTTCATATTTGTGTATATTCTTTCAAATAATAACTAGGTACTCGCAACAAGTTTTGTCACAGAACCGACCAAATTATAAGAGTTCAAGTGTAGAAACGATCGACTAGCAATCAAGTTTCCAAACATGAGCCCATATAATCCCGGTAGTCAATTGAAATCACGAAGGACTTCAAACCAACTTGCAACAAACCAAGATCGTAATAATTCAGCACAACACAGCGAATGTTATATAGCCATTCCTTGCCGTCGAAGCGGCACCACATCGGAGTTATTAAGTTATTACAACACATGTTCGAAGTAGCGGAAGCAAAATAATTACAAACGCACTTTCCAAAGTTCAGTTCACATGTTCGTGTTACTGCCAGAGTCTACACCATCCTTCTAAAAGCAACAGGGACGAGTTTGTTAGAGAACCGTGCCCAACGGTTAGTCCTCATCCCCAGCGGGATGGAGACAGGTCTTGCAGAAGCCGTCATAAAGGATGTCATCTACAACAGGTGGGAATAAACCCTGAGTACGAGATTGTACTCAGCTATACTTACCCATCTAGTAAAACATAAAAGACACCAAAGATCATGCAAGGCTAACATCAAGTGGAGCAGGTTGACTCACATTTGTCAAAAGCTTGCATTAAAACTACATTATTGTGAGAGCATCTTATTTATTCATCATCAGCCTACCACTAGATTAGCACCTGTACTAAAGCACTTCACTTGATTATTACAAGCAATAATAACCATATCAAGTTCATCATATATTCTCCCTTGCTATCATCATTATCATGAACCAAAGTTCCTTAGTGAATGCTACGTTTGCCGCTGCTCTATCAAGTTCTCACTAACCGGGAGAGACGGCGATTCGAATCGAATTCCTATCCAGCTGGAGGGGTATTCCCATCACTCACCCAAGCTTCCCCTGCCGGAGAGCCAACGGGTCACCTTGGATACGACTCCGGAATCGCGGTTCCGATAAGCGCCACACTCTCAGGGCTACCACTCTGGCAGGGAGGTCAGGAATTTTAACTCACCTGCCTTTGGGCTTACGCCAATGGTCCCCCGCACACCGCACTTCCTCCGGTAGTGCGCACTTTATACTTATCGACCTTCCGGCCTGAGTCATATTACTCGGCTTCGCGGACGGAACGAGTTATCCGACCAACTAAGTGTTAGGCATGCGTTCAACATGACAAGAGGACGTACAACGGTTGGTCCTTAGCTGCCACAGACGGAGTTACTACAACCTTGCAAAACTCCGCCCGGCTTAAGTCAATTTAACCAAATTCCATTCACGATAGCACATATAGACCATCGTATACCGACACAACCCTATATCGCGCAGGTGACAGGAAATCACCCGACTTCTACCGATTAAGCATGGCTAAGCTGCTACTCGATCCTAACTCTATAACCAAGGTGTAGTGAGTTATCTGGACAAGGATGGAGTAAAATGCAGCAAGAGTTTCATCACAACTCCTATACTTAATGCAGCAATAGATATAACATATTAAGTAAACTTTCGAAAGTAAAGGGAGGCTTAGAATGCTCCGGGGCTTGCCTTTCACGAACGAGGCTGGCTCGTGGTTCGGGCACTCAACTTCTTCTTCGGGCTCCTCGAGTCCGACTGGCTGGACCTCCACTTCCTGGCTGCCCTCCTGGCCGTCGGGGTTCACTTGGAGCTCGTAGGAAGCAGTCGCGTCCGATGCACCTATTGCATGCTCAACGAATAAGAAGATGTGCATAAAAGTATGAATGCTTAACGCATAAATAAACTCACTGGACAAAGGTAACTTCTAATTTAACTCACAAAGGAAAACCACATGAATTAACATACTAGGCAAGTCAACCTATAAGCAGCAAGCAAGACAAAACAGAACAGCTCACTAAACAGACCATAGCTGTTGCTACAAGGATCCAACCAACTCAAGTGAGGACATTCTGGAGAGCTCATGAAATTATCTACAAATCATATTTTAACATCACAGCAAGATTCATGGGTTAACCAGGTCATTTAAACAAAGTTCCAGGTTCTGCCCCAGAAAAACAGAGAACACTTATTTCTGGAACCCCAACTTGGAACAGCTATAACTTTTAAACTACTAGGCCAAATGACCCCAAATTTAAACCACAGCTAGTCCATAAAGTTTACAACAACTTTGATTTAGACAAGACTCTCAGAAAAACAAGTTAGGAACAAGTAAAGACTATATTACTCCCTTTTTGTCCAGAACAGCCTTTAACCCTTGAATTAATTATTTGATGACATAACCAAAACATAAACAATGCCAGCCACATGGCTTATGAGCACAAGCACACCACAAGATAACGAGAACATCATAGGATAACCTCCAAACAATCACTAACAAGGCATTTATTAATTTAACTCTAGAAAAGAGCATAAATACAAGATACTAGTAAAATTGCTCAGAAAAATCTACAAAAATTACAGAAGCACAAGTATAGCATCAAAGCATCACCATAAAAATTTCAGAGCAATTGCACATACCAAATTAAAGATATGCATTTAACATGTGACAAGGTGTGTATTTCATAAATTCAGAAACATTACTTATATGGTGTCAAACAACAGATTTCAGATTATTTATATATTATGAATACCATAAATAAGTTCACCACCAAAGTAGAGCACCAGCATAAGCACCAATTATTTTATATGATTTAATTGAGGAAACAAGCCAAATCTCAAACATAAATTACATATCAAAGCTGCAGTACTCCAAAAATCATGAAATATTTATCATAGCACTTCAGTACAACACAGAGACTACCATAAAAATTTTATAGCAAACTAAGCAGTAAAACAAGAGATATGAATTTATACAAGAATAACAAGATTAAATCCTTAATAAATATTTTCCCAGAAAACATGGTTCATTTTATATTTTTATTAAAAACTAGCCATCTCAAGGAATACCACAGAATTGATTTCATAATTTTTGGATCACCAGAACCAGAGATATGATTTTTGCAAGAAGACCAAAAATCAGGATTTGAATAAAAGAAAAGGAGGGACGGAAGGTGACACTGACAGCGGGCCCTGCATGTCAGGGTCATCTTCCCCACAGCCGAGGCGACTCTCGCCGGTGATTTCTCAGCGACGGCGAGGTCTCCGGCCAAACCAAGGGCACCATTGTGATCCCCAGACTCTAACGACTCGATTGATCCCCTTTTCCCCACGGCGGAGCCACCGGAAGGGGCTCGCCGTCGATCATGGCGGCTCGGCGGAGGTGCTCGGCGTTACGCCGGATCCCTCAGCCGGTAGAGCGTGACCTAGGGTTTCCTACAGCACCAGCGGACTACGGCGAAGCTTCCTAGGTAAGCGGCTAGGCTTGAAACGTCATGGGACGCGCTGGCCACGGAAGACCCCAACTCCGGCGGAACACGGCGGCGCTGCGCATCATGTCCGCCGACGATGGGTGCGGTAGAGCGTCCACCGAGAGGCGCAACCGCTAGCTAAGGACCTAAGCTACCTCTAGAACCTAACCAAAGGAGATGAGAGGCTCTGAGAAGCCCAGCATTGAGCTCGCCGGAGAAGAAGGTCACGGCGACCCGATTTGGGGGAAGAAGGAAATGGCGGCTCACCGGTGGGTTTCGCGGCGAGCTAGAGGGTGGAGAGTGGAGAGCGGCTCACGGTGGAGCTATGGGCGGAGTTTGGTGGACTGCGACGCAGCGAGGAGAGCACATGAGCTCGCCAGAGTGAGCTCGCGACGGTGAGCTCGCTGCGAGCGAGTTTCAGGCGAGAGAGGGCGAGGCAGAGCGAATGGACGCGTCCACTTCGCTCGGGACGTCGCCGTGGAGGACATGCACACGCTGGGAGCTGACAAGTGGGGCCAGGAGCGACGTATGGACGCCAAATGTCGACGGAGCTCTGCCGCCGGTCGGCCACGTCGACGAGCTCGGCTTCGATTCAGAGAAAACGCTAAATGTGACTTCGACGGTAATTATCTCCCAAACCAAGACGAATTAGGGGATGATGCAGTAGACAAAGTTAGAGTTCCAATCGAGTTCTACAACATTGTCAGTTAGAGCAAAAGCCAGATTGGCCTGGATTGAGATATATGGAGTTTTCAAAATCAATCGAGCAAACTGCTAAAGCCAGGACTTAGCCAAAATCGACTAAGTGCCAAAACAGCACCCAATTCTGCCTTGCAAGCACTTTTTGGACAAGTTGTGATCATTTTCATGAGATGGCCATAAAACAACTTTTGTTCCTTATAAAATTGGGTATAGCTTTGCTGTAGAAAGTTTTGACATGCAAACATTTGATGAAACACTTTTTAAAAGCCTAATCAAAAGAGGTTTCTACAGCCTATTTGCATAAGTATGACTTAAGTGATTATTTTGGAGAAATGATCAACATAAACATTGTTCCCAAGGTTAAGTTAAGCATAGATAAACTATTTAACAAGGCATAACACACAAACACAAGCATGGTTCACTCAAACATAAGCATAGGGAGCCCATATAAGCAATTAAAACACATTATGCATAGAATGACATGGCTCAAGGTAGATGATGATCATGGCATGCTTGAATAGAAGATGATGCTCATGTTATGCATGTGATTTATGCAACCATAACACTGGGGTGTTACAAGTTTTTAATATTTGTCAAATTCATTTAAAAAATAAACATAGTCCCCATGGGTCAGCTATTTATAGTGTCAAGGTAACCTTGCATCAAACAAAAATCCATTACAATAGTACTTTCTAATTGCATCCATATTCTCAACTGGTGCAATACCACAAACACATTGCATCAAAAAATCAAACTAACGCACCCAAATGTGTCCGATGCAATAATTTCTACCTATGGCATCCCTTATTTGAAATGATGCGATAGATCATACTTATTGCATCAACATGAATTACTATGGCATCCAACTCTTTGTCGATGCAATAACGAACACGTATTGCATCAGATTCTGAATGTCGATGCAACAACAGTAACCTGTTGTCTCAGATTTGTGTTTGATGCAAGTGGACGTGATGCAATAGGTTCAAAATTTAGTAGTGAGATCAGACTTGTGTTTCTATTCAAGGGTGAAAGATGGAGGTACAAGGATCCATGGACCCACCAAAAGAACCAGACCAAAGATGGACACAAGACACACTCCATGACAGATGGGGACAGCAATAGAGCAAGGCTGGTGGGTCCACCTCACCAAACCTTGATCGACCGACTGGGCCATGGTGGGACCCACATGTCAGCTCCACTCCACCGACCTCCAGGACCATCTAGAAGGCTTAGGGTGGCCCCACCTCATGCAAAGACAGGTCGGCCGACCTATGATATGGGCCCACCTAAGGTCGGTTACACTCCACCAACTTTGGCAATATGTGCATATGATCTTGGACGTCCATCTATGGAGGTTTTTAATGACAGTTTATCCAAGGGTGGAAAAGTGGGAAGCACACGGATCGCTGACGTGGCACCCCCTCTACTCCCCCTATAAATGGAGGCTGCATCCACCCTCTTAGTTTGTGTGTTTTCAAGTTAGCTCTAGCTTTCCGGTTGTAAGTGCTAGTGTTAGTCTAGTGTGGGAGTTAGAGTTGAGTCGAGCGAAGCTCGGAGTCTCCGGAGTCATCTTCTGGAGAGTCTGGTATTCCTCTTTACCTTTCCTCTTGTAAGACTTTGAGTATTTAATATATTTATTTTTCCTTTACTTTTCTAAGTATTTACTTTCAGTACTTACTTAGTGCAATATTTTGTTGTAGTGTCCAAGCCTATCTTGTAGTAGTCATATACTAGCTAAGTTAGTCTTAAGTGCTTGGGTTGTTTTCTCTGTCGGTAACTCAGTACTTGGATTAGGTCGTATACTTAGTCTGAGTAGTAGGAGTTAGCACAAGCGTGGTGCTTAGGCTAAAGCCTGTCCTTGAATACCACCGTATCAAACGTGTTAGCGGGCGGCGGCGAAGCGTGACAGGCCTCTACTTTCCAATACGGTCTGTAGGCACCCATAAGAAACGAGTTCGCTTGGATAGGAGTTTTGTCCTCCTATTGCAATAGACTTCCAGTAAACAAGCAGTTAGGTTTAGCGACATTAGTGTGTGTCTGCTACTAGACTAGATTAGTCCACAGAAGTAATGTTAGAGTCATAGGAGTCTTTTTTCACTCGTTGTCCTCCCACCTAGCTTCACTACACTAGTTATCTTAGAGTTACCTACAACCACATCAACCTTCCTCTACGTCTTCATTACCTCACTACCTTGGTCGATCCTAGCTGAAATAGGATTTCCCTTCCTTGCTATCTCTTCTAGCACGCTTTGCCTTGGATGAACAATAAATTATGATATCACGGATACTCACCACGTTTGAAGTGCTACATCGGTATCTCTGCGCTTGTAGAGTTACCCCTGGTACATCTTACGTCATCGCTAGAGTTTAGCGTTGCTTAGCATTTCTAGAGCCGTTGCTCAGGGTAGCCTGACACCCTATCCTAGTAACAGCTCAGGCTTGCATTTAAGCATTGCTGGTTAGGTGCCACCATTTCTAGATACTTGTCACATCTTACTCTAGCCGGTGTGCGTTAAGATTTGCCAACAGCAGGGTCGGTTAGTAGGGGGAGTATTGCAGCTCCCTTGACCTGTGGCACCCCTAGGAAGAGCAACAGTGAACGATTTGCGAACCCCAGTCTTCACATTAGACTTCTTCTAATGTGGCTTGTATCTAGTCACAGCAGCGGGCGATAAGCCGGCTTTGTTGCTACATGAGCCTTGGATTCTGAGGCACCTGCTTCATAGGCCCTCTTGCGGTTCTTTGAAGCAACATAGATAGCATTAGAGTTCTCCTGGGTCAAGGCATCACTCTCGAACTCATTGAAGGTGGTACTCTTATTGCCAGCCGTATTCTTAGACAGCTTGGGGCCAAGTCCCCTCTTGAAACTAGCAAGCTTTTTAGCATCAGTGTCTACAAACTCAGTAGCATAACGAGACAAGTTATTGAAGGCATGAAGATACTTAGTCAGGCTCTTGGTGCCCTAGGTCAAGTTCATGAACTCCGTATGCTTGATGGTCATTAAGCCCTGTGGAATATAAGTATCCCTGAAAGCAGTTTTGAACTGATCCTAGGTTCAAACAGCATTAGCAGGCAAGGTGGCCCTATGATGACTCCACCAAACACCTGCTTTGCCTTCCAGGTGATGTGCTACATATTCCGTCTTTAGGTCCTCTATCACCCTTAGCAGGCAAAACATCTGCTCAATAGTGTTGAGCCATTCATCGACTTCTAGAGGTTCAGAGGCCTCCTTGAAAATCGGCGGCTTGGTGTCTTAGAACTCCTTGAAGTTGCTATATTGGTTTGCTTCTCCGTCTGGACGGGCATGGCGACCACCCCGATTATGCTGCGCCATGGATTGCATAGCTTCATTGAGCATCCGCTAGTCTTCAACAAGAGTTAACAGGAGCTCCGCAGGCGTAGGTGGGGGAGGAGGTGGTGGTGGCGGCACCTCATTGAGTACTGCGAGCCATCTGCACAAGGCATACCAAGTGATCGTTTAGGATGACAAA
>NC_012879.2:35843459-36000716 GCF_000003195.3 Sorghum bicolor
TTTTCACTTGATTGCGGCAGGTTTGTATAGCGGTGTGGTAGTTTTGGATTTCAGCTTGTGCATCACTAAAGGCCTTGCGGTGCTGGCGCACACGCTTACGCAGCTTGCGCTGCCCAAGTTGGGCTTGCCGAAGTGCTAACATAGCTTCTAGATAGTTATCTTCGCGCACATAGTACAACTTAAGTACCATCAGCATGGCACTCATGGCGGGAATAGAACTATACCCCAACATGGGTTCTCTCATTTATAAAGGCTAAGTTCCTACCTATGACACAAAGGTGTCGGTTGCACTCACCCTCAGAAATGTCCCGGCTGGGCTATTGACAAGTTCATCACCAAAGTCTTGCCAAATTTCCAACAACACCTCCAGGGCTGCTACTTAGGCGCCCTCCTAAGGGGTTTGCCCATCGGACTCCACTATCCAACCTAGCCACTGTGGATGGTTTGGACAATGGGGAACTGTAATTTGGACATCTACCCAAGGCAAAGATCCAGCATTCTCTGCCTCCCTCCAAGTGTACTTAGGTGGTTCTTCATATCCCACTGAGCATAGCACCCTCCACAACAAAGTAGGAGTGCCAAACATGTCCACGAAAGTCTCACTTGCTTGTGGGGCTGCCATCTGTAGTGAAAGACCACAATTTGAGTAAGGTAAAATTACTTACAAGATTGGATAATTAGGTACAAGTTTCAGAATTACAAGAACTTAAGTAGTGCATAAAGAAATGCATGAATGATTCATGATGCGTGCACGTTTCATACGTCCTCACCACTCATAGGGAAGAATAATTCTAGCAGTATAGACGATCGCATACATACGTGCTCTCTTTATACAAAACTAAACGGTCTACAAGTCACACCCCAAAATTTCTACTTTGGAATGTGACCTAGAAAACACTAAAAATAAAGCCAAATATTTTATTATTTTATAAAATGTTCCAACTTTAGTTATGTTGTCAACATTCTAGATAGTGAAAAATGTGAGTTTCTAAAATTTTTGCAATAAAACTTAGTGGTTTGTTGAATTCATGCCTTTGCACTATGTTTTTGTGTGGAAAATAAATTTAAATATTTTCAAATATGCCTAGGGTTGTTCCCAATTTCATCTCCCCAAAATACCAAAAGTATTTTGCCTACATCCTACAAAAATCTAGCATGATCTATTCTCTCTTTCTCTCCTTTGTTTTCTTTCTCGAGCTCTCAGTTATATAGTGTCCATTATTTTTTTCGATCAATCCAACCTAGTCCACATTCTCTCATTTTCCCAATGTATCATTAACATCTTTCTCTAGCGTTGGGTCAAGCACAACTCAGCTCAACACACCTCTCGTTCTTTCTCCCAACTCTTAGCTGCCCCTATCTACCTCTCTCTTTCACATCAACATGCAGCTCTCACATACATGGTGTCACCCTCCTCTTTCCCCCAATGCAGAAATAATAGAAGCACATAATGCCTCCTTTAATCTTTTGGACCAAGCAACATTAATCATTATAATTCCATTGTCTAATTTCCTTTCTTATCTCAATATTGATATGCATTGTAAAGAGCAGCTCCTCCCATCACTAGCTACATCCTTTTGCTGCTCACATGCCCCTATTTTGCCCATGCAAAATAAACAGCCCTCAAAGCCCTCACATGCTCCTGAGGAAGAATCCCCCAGTGAGGACGACGGCGGAGACGGCAATGACGACAGCGACGACTCCGAGGGGATGGCGTCTCGCCTCGACCGGATCCTCGAGGGTCCGCCTCGAGGCGACGTCAACGTCCCGCGGACGGGATCGCCAAAGGAGGGGCTAGGCAGATCTCACCGCCCCCGCGCTGACACCCCTCCCGCGCCTATGCCAAGTCGGGCCGTCCCGCACCCCCAACCTCCCCCTGCACCAAAGGCGGGTGGCCGGGCTAAGCCACAGGCGACGGGGCCATTGACCCGTGGCCGCACCGCGACCTCCGAAAAGGGAGAAACTGGCCGTAGGAGTGCTAGCCCCGGCGCCCGCCAGGTGGGAGATGCTGGACCAAGGCCTGCGCCTGCCCGTGAGGGGCCTGGAGCCTCGACGCGGGGCGGCTCGAGGCCTGCCGGTCGAGGCACCGGCAGGCGGGCCGTTCTCCCTGTGGGGTAAGTTCTTCGACGCTGTGATTCTCACCCTCCTGAGTCATCGTGTTCTTTTCATGTAATAACTTCTTTCATGCCCGTTCAGGTTGAAGCGGACGCTCGAGCATGCCCAACCCTCGTTAGCCAAAAGGCTCAAAGTGGGAGCGGCCTCCAAGGATTCAGGTTAGTAGCTTATTCCCATTGTTATGGGATTTGTGTTGTTCTTACGTCGACCACCATGATGACTGACCATTGTTTTGCGTTTTATAGGCTCCTCCGACCCTCGACCACCAACTGGCACCGAGAACGCCCCGCCCCGTCCCCTGGTGGGTGAGTCCGCCTCCCCCCCCCCCGTCGCCAAAGCGGGTCGAGGCACCTCGCCCCCAAGGGCAGGCGGGAGCCCCCGAGCCTCCCCGATCTGGGGTCGAGGGGGATCCTATTACCATAAGCGATGGGTCTGGCGGCGATGGGACTTCGAGGGATGCCTGTCCCATGGACGATGAGGCCCAGACTTCTCTCGTCATGAGACGGATGCCCTGGCTTGCCGGGCTTCGCTCCATCGAGGAGCAGAGAAAGAAAGAGGAGGAGGAGCGTGAGGAGGAGACGCGGCAGCGGCTGCAGGAGCAGGACCGTCAACAGGAGCCGCAGGAGCTCCAGGAGCAGCAGCACAGGGGGGTCAGCAGCTGGCGAAACTGCTTGATCTGCCCCAACCAGAGCCGGTAGCGCCAAAGGAGCCTGGAAACCAGGAGGAGGGCCTGTCAGTTTTTGGTCCTCCGACCCCAGCGTGGCTCCGTCTGGGGGCACCTGCCGCGATCCCAGCAGAGTCGGGGCGGTCGGACGGCGTGGTGGCGCTCGCCTGCATGATGCGTACTCCCGTCGACCCCGACTCTGAGATCAGGAGGACGATCTACGGTATGGACGAAATCGCTCCGGGGTTCCTCCAGGGGCGTCGATCGTGGGAGGAGCGCATCCCCACCGAGGAAGATGAGATCGGGACGTCGGGTGGCGGTGGCGGCAGCGAGACTGGGACGTGGAAGACGGTGGACGACGATGGGCGGTTCCCCTCTCTCGTCGACCTGTTCCTATGCCACGGGGGATCCCTCGAAACCGTTGAGGAGATCATCCGAGGCGTCAAGGCGCGCGCCGACCAGGAGATGGAGAACTGGTATCCCGACCAGATCCGGGCCTCCACTGATCCGTCCGAACCAAATATCTTTTTGGACGATCGGAAGGAGGCCGAGAAGTGGGAGCACGTCGAGGAGCTTCGCCTGTGGATGAAGCACACGGTGGGGCTCCTGTCTGACGTGGTTAACAATGGGCTCGCACCGGCTTACTTTGTAAGTGTTTTTTAGTCCTTAATCCTTATGGAACATTTGGTTTTGTGTTCTAACTGCTCGACCACCGGCTCGCAGGACCTGAACGAGACCTCCCGCATTAAGTCAAGCTTCATCCACGCCACGAGAGGCGGCTGGGAGCAACTCCCCATCCTCAAGGATCAACTCCTGGAGTTGCAGGAGAAGCTCCTCAAGGCCTACAAGGAGCTCTTGGCACTCGAGGAGGAGAAAAAGGAGAGGGACGCTACTCTGGTTGAGAGGCCTCAAGTAAGGCAGTGGAAGAGGCAACGTTGCTGAGGGAGCGGGCTATGATAGTCGAAGAAGCCACGTCCAAAGCCCGGGAGGAGGCCCTGTCCTACAAGAACGCCGTTGCTGACCTGGACAAGGAGAAGGGCCTCCTCAAGACCGACCTGGACTCCATCCGAGAATCCTTCTAAAGGATGAAGGTGGAGTGTGTGAACAGCGAGATCGCCAGGAGCGCCGCGGAGGAGGCAAGGAAGAATGCCCTCGAAGACCTTGAGGCGGAGCGGGCTCGATCCTGCAGCCTTTCTGACGACATCGATCGTCTGAAGAGAGCGCTGCTGGAAAAAGATGGGGCCATCTCGCAAGCCGGCAAGGCGATCGAAGACCTGCGTGTCGCCAACACCGAGCTGGTGCGCTCCAATAGGGAGGTCGAGAGGGCCAACACCAACTTGGTTGGTGAGAACACAGCTCTGGAGGAGAGCATCCGTGGTATGTCTCTACTGTCGAGTTTCTTTTCTGAGGTGTGCTTGGTGTTATCTAATTTCTTCATGTTGGTCCTTGCAGGACTCAAAGATGAGCTGCTAGCCACCCTAGTCAAGGCCCGCTCCATCATGACCCAGCTCGAGGGGGAGGTTTCCTTGAATGGTCGTCTATGGACTGCGACAAGCGACCTCTCGGCCTCCTGGGAGCTTGTGCCTGTTGACGAATCCAGGGAGGAGGCTCGAGGCGACGGACTCGTCGACCAGCTATGCTACCTTGGAGCTACGCTGAGGGACCGGGTGCGGGACGCCCTTCACGTCGGAGTGAAGCGGGCGATGGCGGTAGTCTGCTCAGGCTTCTCTTACGACTTGGAGGTGGTGTCCCACGGCTTTGTCACCGACATCTCCAAGACTGATGTGGAGAACGAGGAGAGGCTCCACGCCTTGATCGACGACGCAGAGGTTCATGGGGAGAGGTTGGCCAAGTTGTTCGAGCCAGAAGTACTTCCCCCTGAGACTAGCTCAGGCGCGGGCGAGGATGGTGAGGGTCGAGACGCGGATTGAGGCCTGCGAGCCTACTCTGGGTGCTGAGGCCCTTTGTATAGTATTTTGCCATTCTATCTTGTGTAATATTGTGTTTTTAAATGACTTATAATATTCGTAAATGTTGGTACATCTTTCTGCTTGAGACTCCTTTGTTTCCTTTTGCGCCTATGTTTGTATTCCTTGTTTGGTCTTTTGTTTAAGGCGATCTCGATTGCCTCAAGGGTGAGGAAGCGAGTAGAGTTTCCGTAGCCCGGGGGCGTAGGAGTTCTCAGGCCCATCGTCTCTCGGCCCTTAAGGGGCTCAAGGTGCCTCTACTACTCGACCGTACGGGATTACTGATAGGAACGAAAGGATTACTTGGTTTTTTCGACACTTGGGGGGGTCACCCCCTTGCTAGCCCCCGAGGGGGTATCGACTATCATGGGTCATAGTTGGTATTCCCTTCTAACGTCGAGATTTCGACTCGTGAAAAAGTAAATTGCTCGAGGGAAAGATATTATTCATTCATGCATTCATTCACAAGGCCTTGGTATAGAATGTACATGGGAACATAAAGCTTTGAAATTCTAGGGGTAGAATCAACGTAGCTGTTCGATGTTCCATGCGTTGGTGAAGATCGCCCCTTTTCATCCGCGAGCTTGTATGTCCCCGGCTTCAAGACCTCGGCCACTACATACGGGCCCTCCCAAGGTGGAGTCAGGTTGTGGCGTCCTTGATTGCTTTGCCGCCGTGGTAGGACGAGGTCACCCACGTTCAAGTCCCTCTTGCGCACGTGCTTGTCATGGTAGCATCGAAGTTTCTGCTGGTATCTGGCAGAGTTGAGGAGGGCCATGTCTCGAGCTTCCTGGAGTTGGTCGACCGCGTTCTCTTGAGTCTCTTTATTTGATTGCTCGTTGTATGCTTTGAGTCGAGGGGATCCATACTCGAGGTCCGTTGGGAGCACAGCCTCAGAGCCATAGACCATGAAGAATGGGGTGTATTTTGTGGGCCTGCTCGGCGTCGTCCTTAAGCTCCATAGGGCCGAGGAAAGCTCCTCGACCCATTTCTTGCCGAATTTCTTCAAGCGATTGTAGATCCTTGGTTTGAGCCCCTGCAAAATCATGCCGTTGGCACGCTCGACCTGGCCGTTAGATCGAGGGTGGGCTACTGCACACCAGTTCACACGGTGTGATGCTGATCGCAGAAGTCCAAGAACTTTTTGCCGGTGAGCTGAGTGCCGTTGTCAGTGATGATGACGTTGGGAATCCCAAACCGGTGGATGATGTTGGTGAAGAAAAGGACGGCCTGCTCGGAGCGGTTGTTGGTGATGGGTCGAGCCTCGATCCATTTGGAGAATTTGTCGATGGCCACTAACAAGTGGGTGTACCCCCCTTTTGCCTTTTGTAGAGGCCCTACTAAGTCGAGCCCCCATACCGCAAATGGCCATGTGATAGGGATCATCTGGAGAGCGTGGGCGGGCAGGTACATCTGTTTGGCGCAGAATTGGCACCCATGGCATGAGCGTACGAGCTCGATGGCATCAGCTATGGCCGTTGCTAGTAGAAGCCTTGTCGGAAGGCGTTCCCTACGAGAGTCTGAGGAGCAGCATGGTGGCCACAAGCCCCCGAGTGTAGATCCTTGAGCAGTTTTCGGCCTTCTTCTACGGTCATGCAACGCTGCAAGACCGCCGTCGGGCTTCGTCGATATAGCTCATTGTCCTCGCCATAGATTACATATGACTTGGCCCGTCGAGCGATACGGCGGGCCTCGGATCGATCTTCTGGTAGCTCGCAGCAGATTAAGTAGTCGAGGAACGGCGTGCGCCAATCAAACGGTCGACTGGGCCGCTGTTCCACCTCCATTACCTCAGCTGCCATTAGTAGCGCTTTGACGCTGTCGATTTGCTGGGTAGGAGCGGCTTCGACACCAGCGCCCGAGCCCAAGTCGACGGATGGCTCATGTAGATCTCTTGAGAACGCGTCAGGGGGCACCGTGCCTCGAGTCGACGCGATCTTGGCGAGTTTGTCGACTGCCTCGTTGTAGCGTCGGGTGACGTGGACGAGCTCGAGGCCGTGGAACTTGTCCTCGAGTTGACGGACTTCCTTGCAGTACGCCTCCATTTTTGGGTTGTGGCAGCTCGAGGTCTTCATCACTTGGTCGATGACGAGCTGGGAGTCGCCTCGGACGTCGAGGCGTCGGACTCCTAGCTCGATGGCGATTTTCAGACCATGGACAAGGGCCTCGTACTCCGCGACATTGTTGAACGCAGCAAAATGTATCCTGATGACATATCTCATATGGACGCCCAAGGGTGAGATGAATAGCAGGCCCGCCCTAGCTCCAGTCTTCATGAGATACCCATCGAAATACATCATCCACAGCTCTGACTGAACCTGAGCCGGGGGAGCTAGGAGTCTGTCCATTCCGCGACGAAATCCACTAGTGCTTGTCACTTGATAGCTTTACGGGGCGCATAAGTGGGAGTCTCACTCAAGAGCTCGACCGACCACTTGGCGATTCTTCCCGTGGCTTCTCGACTTTGGATGATCTCGCCTAAGGGGAAAGACGAGACCACCGTGATAGGGTGGCCGAGGAAGTAGTGCTGCAGCTTGCGTCGGGCGAGGATTACAGCGTAGATTAGCTTCTGGATTTGTGGGTAACGCGCCTTGGTCTCTGAGAGCACCTCGCTGATGAAATAGACCGGCCTCTGGACTGGCAGTGCATGCCCATCCTCCTGCCTCTCGACCACTATTGCTGCACTGACGACCTGGGTCGTCGATGCGAAGTATAGAAGCAGAGGTTCTGCGGGTTGAGGCGGGACTAGCACTGGTGCAGAGGTCAGCATTTTCTTCAAGTTATCGAGTGCTTCCTCGGCCTCTGGGGTCCAAGAGAAACGCTCGACTTTCTTCAGAAGTCGATACAGTGGCAACGCCTTTTCTCCCAACCACGAGATAAAACGACTCAGCGCCGCTAAGCATCCCGTAACTCTCTGCACGCCCTTGAAGTCTCGGATCGGCCCCATTCTCGTGATGGTTGAGACTTTCTTGGGGTTGGCCTCGATGCCGTGCTGGGAAACGATGTAACCCAGGAGCATGCCTCGAGGTACGCCAAAAACGCACTTCTCGGGGTTGAGCTTGATCCTGTTGGCGCGTAAGCAGCTGAAAGCGATCTTGAGGTCCTGGATCAGGTCTCCCCGTCGCTTTGACTTGACGACGATGTCGTCGACATAGGCCTCGACCGTCGACCCTATGTGCTTGCCAAACACATGGAGCATACAGCGCTGATATGTTGGTCCCACGTTTCGAAGCCCGAACGGCATGGTTACATAGCAATACATCCCAAAAGGCGTGATGAAAGATGTCGCGAGCTGGTCAGACTCTTTCATTTTTATTGGATGGTAACAAGAATATGCATCAAGGAAAGAAAAGGTTTCACATCCCGCAGTAGAATCAACAATTTGATCAATACGTGGTAATGGAAAAGGAACTTTCGGACATGCTTTATTCAAACTCGTATAATCGACACACATCCTCATTTTCCCATTCTTTTTCTTAACTAGTACAGGATTTGCTAACCAGTCAGGATGGTGAACCTCCTTGATGAATCTGGCCATCAAAAGCCTGTGGATCTCCTCGCCAATGACCTTACGCTTCTCCTCGTCGAATCGGCGCAACCGTTGGTTCACTGGTTTCGAACCGACTCGAATTTCCAAGGAGTGCTCGACGACTTCCCTCGGTATGCCAGGCATGTCCGAGGGACTCCATGCAATCATGTCGGTGTTTGCACGGAGAAAGTCGACGAGCACAGCTTCCTATTTGGGATCGAGGTCGGCGCTGATCATCAGTGCCTTGCCGTCGGAGTTGTTGGGGTCGAGCGAGATCTTCTTGGTTCCTTCCGCCGGCTCGAAGCTGCCCGCGTGGCGCTTGGGCTCTGGAGCCTCAGCGGCCAGGGCCTTGAGCTTCGAGGCGAGCTCGCTGGAACTCTCGACTGCCTCCCCATACTCGACGCATTCGATGTCACACTCGTACGCGTGCTCGTAGGAGGAGCTGACGGTGATGACGCCCTTGGGCCCTGGCATCTTCAGCTTCAGGTACGTGTAGTTGGGAATTGCCATGAATTTGGCGTAGCCTGGGCGTCCGATGATGGCTTGGTACGTGCCTCGGAACCCCACCACCTCAAAAGTGAGGGTCTCCTTTTTGAAATTGGCTGCTGTGCCAAAGCAGACCGGTAGGTCGATTCGACCTACCGGCAACGCCTTCTTCCCTGGTACGACGCCATGGAATCCACCGGCGCTTGGTTGGAGCTGCGTCCTGCTGATGCCGAGGAGGTCGAGGGTCTCGAGGTAGATGATGTTGAGGCTGCTGCCGCCGTCCATCAACACCTTTGAGAGCCTAGCGTTGACGATGATGGGGTCGACAATGAGCGCGTAGACGCTAGGGGCGACTACCCTGTCGGGGTGGTCGTCTCGGTCGAAGGTGATGGGGGTGCTCGACCAGCTGAGGTACTGGGGCACCGCCATCCTTGCCGCAAAAGCCTCACGGCGTTCCCTCTTGCGCTGCCTGGCGGTCAACTGCGTCGAGGGTCCACCATAGATCATGTAGCAGTCATGGACGGCAGGGAAGCCGTCGTCGTCTTTGTCGTCCCCCTTGTCGCCGCTCTTCTCTTTCTTTGGGTCGTCGCGGGCGTCCTTCTTGAACCCTAGACCGTCAAAATGCTTTTTCAGCATGCGGCAGTCCTCGAGCTTGTGGTTTGCCCCTCCCTTATGGTAAGGGCACGGCTCCTTTAGCATCTTATCGAAGATGCCCCCTCTGGAGGGCCTCGAGGCCTTTTGTGTTCCATGGCGGCGACGAAATCGTCATCGAGGTCTTCCCGCTGGAACGGGTGTGTTTTCTTATTTTTCTTGCTCTTCTTGGGCCCTTGACTGGGGCCCTCATCCTCATCTGCGGGCGGCTTGTCTTTCCTTCCTTCATAGCTGAAGAAAGCGCCCACCACTTCTTCCCCAGCAGCGTAGTTTGCCACTACGTCCATCAGCTCGTCGACGGTCTGGGGACGATTCCGGTCTAATTCCCACACCAAGTCTCGACTGGTGGTGCCTGAGACAAAGGCCAAGATGACGTCATGGTCGGGGATGTGCGGCAGCTCGGTGCGTTGCTTCGAGAAGCGTTGAGCGTACTCTTGAAGCGTCTCTCCTGACTTCTGCTTGCACTTGCTGAGGTCCCACGAGTTGCCGGGTCATATGTAGGTTCCTTTGAAGTTGCCCTCAAACACCCTGACCAAATCGACCCAATCGTGGATCTGGTCGGTCGGGAGCACCTCAAGCCATCTGCGAGCGGTGTCGGAGAGGAAGAGCGGCAGCTGTCTGATGATGGCTTGATCGTCCCCTCGAGCGCCTCCTAGCTGACAGGCTAGCCTGAAATCTGCCAGCCACAGCTCTGGCTTAGTCTCGCCGTTGTACTTTGCAATGTTGGTCGGGGGTCAGAACGGGCTGGGCAGTGGCGTGCTGCGGATCGCCCTGCTGAACACCCGTGGGCCTGGTGGCTCTGGGGCCATTCGGTCCTCATCGCTGTCGTACCTCCTGCCGCGATGGGTGCTGTAACCGCGTTCTTCCGCGTCCCCATACCGACGGCGACGATTTTCTTCAATATCACGTCGTGCGTCGTGTCGTCGTTGGTTGTCAATGGGGAGGACGAGCGTGGTCTTTTTTCCTCGAGGGGGCGGCTGCTGATAGACTGATACCTCCTTTTCGTTTTGGGCTGGCTCATCGCGCTTTTCTGTGGCCGCCCCTCGACGTCGAGAGGCCGAGCTTTCTGCTTGCTGAACTGCCGCCACCTGGAGTAGAGTCTGCACCTCGTCTCGGATGTGCCGTGCTTGGGAGTTTGAGGGCTCGGGCATGTTACGTAATAGCATTGTTGCTGCCACAACGTTCTGGCCCGCTCGAGGGAAGCGGCTGACGGGTTGTTCCGGCTCCCCGTCCCCGACGATCTGTCGGTGCACCTCTCGAGCCCTTCTGCGGACACTTCCGCCAGGCGGGTAAGGCAGGTCCTGCTCAAGGATCTGCTCGAGCAGGACGAGGCGCTCACGATCCTCATCAAGTTTTGTCTTGATCTCTCGCAGTTGCGCAAGTTGCGCGGCTCTGTCTTCTTGCGGTGGTGGGTCGACCTGTCCATCGTTCCCAGGCGTCGTGGGGTCTTCCCTTGCTGCGGGGGCTCGACCGCCAACAGCAGCATCCTTCGTCTCGTCGGTAGTTTCTACCGCCCCGTCGATATGATAGCATTCCCTGGTAGGGTCGTATCTATCGATCTCGGAGTCGGAGTCCGGCTCGGCGGCGTAGAAACATCCACGTCCCTCCTCCAGCAGCCGTTGCCTGAGCGAGGTGATCGTGTATTGCCCAGGGCCTAGGCGACGGAGGCCTCGTACCTGGGAGAAATCCGGTAGCTCGGACGTTGGTTGCTGTGCTCCGAGGTCGCGTGGGAGGACCATTGGTCTCTCCATGTACGTCTGGGCGTTTGGGCATATCGCCCTGGCGAGCTACGCCGCGGCATTGTCCAAACCGAACGGCAACGCTCCTCTTGGGGCGAACAGCCCATGCGGGAGTAACCGAGCGGTGGGGGAGAGCGCGCGGGGCGCGTCACCTCCTGTCATCGTACGATCCTCGTGGCGCCGAGCCATCAAACCCATGGTTTCGGCGTGTGGTGCTGTCGGCTCTTGTGTCACCTCCTGCCTGGCACGAACTGTCGGTCGTGACGAGGCAGAGGGGCGACGATGGTGCTGTCCACGCCTCTTCTTGGGCAGGGAGGCGTGGTGGCGAGGACATCTCGGGGCCCTCAACCGTGCTGGCGCAACGCGGGCTCCTCCTGGTCCTTTGATCGAGAGCAAGATCATGTCATAGCCGGAGCCAGTAGACATGAACTCGAGACTCCCAAACCAAATCACCGTGGTGCGTGGAATCGGCGAGGCAAGAGTGGCCATCTGGAAAGGAATGGGAAATCAGTGAAAAAACACGCAGGACCCCTACCTAGCGTGCCAACTGTCGGTGTTTTCCCCACGGGGGGTCACACCAACAAGTAAATTTGTGTGCGTGCTCCCTTTTCTAGATGGTGATGCAAAAAGACACAAAGATTTATCCTGGTCCGGGCAAGAGAAGGCCCTATGTCTAGCGGTGGGAGAGTTTGTATTATCTTGCACCTAAGTGCTTGTACAGGGGTGAATACAAGCGAGTATGAGCTGGGATGGAGTATGGAGGTTCTACTATGTATGAGTGTTGTCTTGCGTCTGTGTGTATCGCCTCCTGGGCCTCCCCTTTTATAGTTCCAAGGAGAAGGCTAGGGTACAAGTATAGGTGTCAGAGTAGGGGTCAATAGAGATATGGCGCGCGGACCTACTCGAGGCCTCCGTACCGGTGTGGTCTCGAGCCGTCCCGTCCTGGTAGCTTGATGATGATTACGCGTGCCCCTGTATCCTGCTCTATGCGCCGTCGTGGACTGGTTTATCTGTTGCACGCCTGTACGTCATTGCGGCAGATACGTCAGAGTAGTTGTAGTGCTGTCATTCGACGCCCAACTCTTCCCCAGGAAGGAAACGTGTCTGGTCGAGGGTCGGACGCCGTGTAGCGCCTTGCTATACAGAGCGTTGACCTTGGACGTCTCGAGGGGGTCTTGATTAGACGTTCCAACCCTGCCTCCTGCGTCCTGACATGCTCTGGATTGTTTGGTGGGGAAGGCTGCAAAAAGAATGACGGGACGGGTGCCTGTTCCCTATCACGCTTCCCGTGACTGGCGTGTTAGGTGAGAACGCGACAGGCACATTAAATGCCCTGGTTCCCGTACGTGCGTCAGGCGGCGGGCGGCGTCCTTGTGCTCGACGCCTCCCGATTCGCTCGAGCCTGTTTCCGTATTCGACGGTAGTTGGCGCTCGAGCCCTGATCGATTCGCTCGACGTCCTTTCCGTGTTTGAGGCTGCGGTCGTCGATGACCATACGCGTGACTGGGTAGAGCGTCGAGTTGGGGGCCTCGACTTTCGTACGGGCAATCTCATTATGTACATCAGTTAGGATACCCCTTACTGATATCCTCGACACATTTGTTTCGATCGTCGGGTGTCTCCCCCACACTAGTTTCCTGTTATCCTTCATTCACAACTTGGTAGAGACAAAAGAGAGACAATAAAGACACAAGACATATAATAATATTTATTTAAATCATCTTCACGGAGGGCTTATTATTACAGTAACAAACTTTGAAAAAATAATCTCACTGAGAACGAAACTAAACACCCGCCATATCAGATGCTAAGATAAATGGACCCTACTTCTTAGTGTTCTCTAAATCCTCCACCCTCTCCTTAAGAGCGGTGGAATCATGCTCTAGCCTCACAATTCTAGTATCACCATAAGGGTGATGGCTCTACTTTGAACACTTTGACTGGCTTCTAGAGAGGCTATAATAGTGCGTTGCTCAGCTAGTTCCTTCTCCAAGTCGGCCATCGTCTTACAGCGCTTCCACGGAGTCTTGGTTGTGGCTATGGCGAACTTCGGAGCTTCCTTTTGGGGGATGAATTGACCTTCGACGGATGAGCGTGACCCCCATTGTTGATGCAAAAAGGGATCTACAAACACAAAGGGCTAATACCCGATTCAAACGTTGAGGCGTGCCAGCCGATTTGACCTAGCAATGGACAAAGGAGATAACTCGAATACTTTGATCCCGACAACAGCGATGCGCCCGGATGTCATGGCTAAGAGGTACTCACGCGGAACTCGAGAATTCGCCAAGTGTTACTTGTTGAATTCTTAAGAACTCGTAAACAAAAGGAAAATATGCGAGTTGACGAAGTCGTCGAAAAGTAGATGTAAAACTCGTGTATGATATTGATTGATTTTTATTCTTACATTGCTACTAGGTCTATATTTATACTTTGTCCTAAAGAGTTACAACCATATACGACTAGGATTTAATTGTAAACCAAACAGGACTCTTACATAAAGCAAACTCTAATAGATATGTAAAATAACCACCTATCTATCCTGGTGATCGGCATATCACCATTGCCATCTCAACAACTTCCGTGTCTTCCTCCATCATCATCGGCATGCTCCCTGTATCCTTTCATCATCATTGGCATACGTTTCTTCATCGGCATCGGCAATCATCAACATTGGCAATCAATCAGCACTGATCATCAGCTACCATCAGGCTTAGCAACATCTTCCATCCATCACCCGGTCATCGAAATCACCAACATCGGCAACCAATCAGTAATGATCAGCGGCTACTGTCAAGAGCAACATCTTCCCCCCTCCAGTCATCGGCAATCTTTTTATTGGTTAGATATAACACCCCCTTAACTGTCGATCAAATTTTCAGTGACCATCCTGTCTTGCGTCCAAAAACGGTGTCAACACATGCCCCCCAATTTTGGAGTATGAAATCATTAATGCTTCAAAATTTTCTCCTGGTAATGACGACCTTTCCACAATTACTCCCTTCTGGTAATAATTAATTATCAAATCCAAACATCTTTAATGCTAACTTCCACATATTAATGAATATCTCACATCCCTTAACCACTCGAACCAAATCTCCTAGAAACACGCTCCTCGGCAACTGTTTTGTTAGGGTTGACTGCCGATAGGACCGACCAAAAGATCGTGTATAGTGCAATATCCCCTAAAATCATGATTACTTGCTGTCAAATCACCTGTTCAAATCCTTGATTACCATGCGAACAGTTACCATATCTATCTGAACAACCTTGAATTTCACAGATACAACAAAGAGATAAGTCAAAAATACACCTGCTCACTTCAACCGATAAATACTTCCTTCCTCAGTACTCATTCTCTACCTTGCCATCTTCCATTCCCTAGTTCATCTCCCTAGCGGCGGCGCTGACGAAGAACTCAAGAACTCCAGCAGCAAAAGCCTTTTCCAGAATCTTCAAGTCTTCAACTCCTTCTTTTGGGAAGAAATGGCTGTCAACTTCATCGTGCCTAAGGTCAATCCATTCCCATCTCTCCTTTCTTTTACTGCAACTCTTTCCTTTCTGCAAGTATATTTACTCAGCATTTTCTTCCCATTTTTCCTGTTCTTTTCATCCCCAAACTCCAGGATCTGAGTGAAAAAATTGTTATTCCTACTAAACAACCCCACCTCCAATGCCTCAGCCCAATGGGTAATCCAGACCCCATCGATCTGATTAATGCAGAAACTAATAGGATTCCCTTTAGAGCCGAGAATTTTTCCTTAGATCTATGGAAGGATACTTTCCGATCCTGGCCAAAACCCACAAAGGGATGGAAACACTGGTTTCTGAGAGTCAGTAAGACAAACGAAGTATACTGGGGTGATCGCAAACTGGACCAATGCATCAGGCTTTCCATTGCCGATATGGAAAAGAATGAATCAATGATGATAGCAGCCTCATTCTTCTGGTCAGATACCTTTAACACCTTCATTTTTGGTCACGGCCCAGCTTCTCCCACACTTGCCGATGTCGTTATGCTTACTGGCTTGGATATTGTAACTGTCGATGACAGCGGTATCTTCAACCACAAAACAGAGTATAAAGTAGAAACCCACAACATCAGTGGATGGTCGGGATATGTCCAGAAATATCGGCAAACTGGGATAGTTGCTCAAAGAGAGCACGCCATTTTCTTGAATATGTGGTAAGACAAATTCATCTTTTGTGGCTGATTAGTAGGACCAACCTGTGTCTACTTATCGGCAGCAGAGCGACTAGTCAACGGTAACCGATTCCCCCATAGCCGATACCTCCTGGGTTTTGTCTACCATCTCCTCCACCAGGTAGCCAAGAAACTCCTGTTAGGTGAACCCATCGGCAACCTAGAAGGTCCTTGGTGGTTTATTAACATATGGCTCAATGCTCATATGCATAAGCGCCTTCAGGGGGACTTCTTCGCACAGCAGTTCCCACGAGACATCGCAGAAGATTATGAGCTAGCAGAGGATGAATCGGCAACACGTTCACCCCTTAATTATGGCGAAGCCATCATAGTTCTCTCTAGTACCGATGCAAACGAGAACCAGGTCGACCGATTCTTTCAAACACTGTATGACAGTTTTTCCAAATATCTGCGAGCATGCTTTCCCTATGAAGACCCAAAGTCCAGATTTCCACTCACTTTCCACCCTGTTGATGACACTCTTAACATGGACAATGATCTAATGATGGCAATCATTACCCCAAGAGCAATCCCAGTAAACAACTCCAGCAGCAGAAAGAACACCAACACAACCTACGAGTTCTACAACCCATCGGCATTAGCTCGTCAGCTGGCTTTTGGTCAGCTACCGATTAAACTTTGTTATGCCGATGTGGTTAAACTGAGGGAGGTAATAACTAGTGGACATGAGTGGATCATAATAGCTCAGCTCCAGCCAGATGCCGATATGACAAACATTGATCTATCGGCTTGGGTTCCAGCTCTCTTTATTACTCAGTCATACAGACGGTGGTGGGTAGAATGGAAAGAACATCTTTTCAGGGTATCGGCTCACATGTACCGCAACATGATCAATCCTGAGCATGAAGTCCCTGATGATGTTGTAAGTCCCTTCGCGATACTTCAGTCCTTTTGTCAACTTTAACTTTATCGGTAACTTACCCCCTTTTATTTCAACAGGTTGACCACCTAGCACCGACAGTAAGCAGAAGTGGGATGCCGATTGACCTTCTCCCACCAGGTCCAGCCTCTCTGATCGGTCACAACACCCGAGCTTAGCAGTTCTGATGCACCAAAACATCCGCTTCAAGAAGACCACCAAGCGATCAAAAACCTCCCCATCGGTAGCTACTGCCATGCTGGCTCAGGCCTTTAAGGCAAAATCTTCAAATTTTCCTTTTATTATGCCGATTTTATCTCATATTCACATTATTCTTTTAGGGTGCATCGGCCATGACTGGAACATCATCGGTAACTATGTCTTGTACCAAGCATTCTGTTCTTTCAAGTTTCAACAATATTTCCCTGCTTTTATGTCTAACCGGTAGAGATTTAATCTTTGCGACAACAGATTGGCGCATTGGCAAAAACCAAAAGCGCTCGATCATCAGGAGCCGATGTCCCCCAGTCTGGTCAAGCTCCACCCAAGAGGAAAGCTCCAAAAAGCACGAAGACCCAGCTAAAGCGGCAGAAGATATCAACATCTTCTCCACCTCATCCAGCTCCCCAGATCCAAGCAGCACCTTCACCTCCTCAACCAGTGCCCTAGCCGCAAGCAGCACCTTCTCCTCCTCAACCAGTGCCCCAGACGCAAGCAGGCTCAGCCGATGTGTTTGAACAGTTCACCAACCCAGTCGATTTGGGCACATCATGAGCTATCCCCGCTGAGCAAACAGTTGCTACCCCTCCTTAAGGTAAAGTACCGATCACAAAATTGTTATCGATGATTTCCTTTATAAATACAATCGTCATCCATGGTATTTTTCAGTTGAAGATATTCCATCGGTAGGCTCAGCCGATCAAACCATAGCGCAAGCTCCATCTCCACGCCAGTTACAAGAGATTTCTCTAAAACAAGTAAGTCACCTAATTCATTAGATTTTATATTATCGGTATCCTATGCGGATCAACTCACTCTCCCTTGCTTCCAAGAACAATACTCTCCTGATAGCTTATTCTCCATTGCTATCGACATTTCCGATGACGATGGTGAAGAGGTGAGCTCTTCAATGGCACTTGGAATTACATAGGAAGAAGTCAAGTCCAAGCTAGAAGATTTCCATGCTCTATTGCAGCAGGACATAGCCCAGCTAGTGGACAATTCCGATCCAGCCAAAGCTATCTTCAAGGCTCTTCGCGGTCAGATTCCTGCCGATGCCGAGGAAATACTCTTTCAAGCCACCCACCTGGAGAGCTGCCAGCTTCAATACCAGAAGGCCGTTCAACGCCTTGCCGATAGAGCCACCTACGCCCAACTTAAAGAGGAGATGTTGCAAGTGTAACATGCTACCGCTGAGAAGCACAAGAGCATTAGCACTTTGCAATCCTCAGGTGTTTAGTTAAAATAGAAAATTTCTGATCTATCAGCAAAAAGAGAAGCCTTGCTTGCTGAACTCAAACAGGTGGAGGAAGCTTTGACCCAGGCTCAGTGGGAGGAGAGTCAACTGCCCAATGTGCTCAAGAATCTCTAGCAAGAAAGGGATACTCAAGCTCGCAAGGCACTACAAATGAAGAAGAAGTTGAAGCTAGTGGAAGGTTCTGCCGATGAAGATACCCGAGAGATAGAGGAAGCCAACCAGATTCGTCTGCGTGCAACATCAGCCATCCGAGCCGTGCTGAATCTATAAACTCTTCCATCGGTAGCATGAGTATCCTTCAGTCATTTGATCCAGCCGATAGGACTGGTATCGGCACTTAAACTCTTTAAGCACGGTTTTAGATAAACTGATATTTTGTCCGCCCGATAGGATTGTTATCGGCACCTTAAACTCTTATGCATCAACTCTTTCAAGAGTTTCTAAAATATAAGAATTGCTAGGGGCAGATCGACTTATCCGATAAGGACCTTCCCAATTAGGAGACTATTTTCCAAATTTTGAACTTCTAGTCCCAATCGGTACAATTAATTTCCAAATGAAATTCCCATCGGCAAACTCCTTAGCTTTTACCCTTTTATCATACCACTTAGCCACTCTCTTCTTATTTTCTTTATGCTAATTAAAGCTCTTAACCGATGGCCTACTAAATCATCCAACTCATCTTTCATCAGAGTAGCATAGTCATCGGTAGTTAACTGATCCTGAGAAAGCATTCGCCTAGAACCAGTTTTAATCTCCCTGGGTAGTACTACATCATGCCCATACACTAGTTGATAAGGTGACACTTTGGTTGAACCATGGCACGCCATCTGATATGACCATAAGGCCTCATTTAACAGAGTATGCCACCGTCTAGGATTTTTCTCAATCTTTTGCTTAATGAGCTTAATAATTCCTTTGTTGGAAGCTTGAGCTTGTCCATTGGCTTGAGCATAGTCTCCTACAACTAAAAAGACTAAAACTGGGACATTTCTTTGGTGCGGTTTTGGTTTTCGTCAGCCTGCCCGTCGGTCGTGCGTCCGCTGCGGGGTTGACTTGGAAACCCCTCCACCCCCTCCGTAATCACCTCCCCCTTTGCCACCGTGAGCACCAGCGCCCCCGATCCCACCACGCATCACCGCCTCGCATACCAGAGCCAGCCCCCCGATCCCCTTCCTCCGTGATCTGCAAGTCCCTCGTCGCCGGTGAGTCCCCTTCCCTTCACTCGCCTTCTCTCCTTCTCTTCACTCGTCTTCACATGGGCGCCGTGGGGCTGGGCGCCAGCGGCGGCGGCGCGTCCCGATCTCTTCGCGTGGGCGCCGTGGGGCTGGGCGCCAGCGGCGGCGGCGGCCGCGGCGCGTCCAGATCTCCGGGCCGTGCTGGTGCGGGAACCGCGGCGTGGGCACGAGCAGGTCGCGGTCTTCCTGCATCTTGTTCAGCCGGTCGGGTATGGTGCCGTCGAAGAGCCGCGACGTGGGGTTCTCGGCGTAGCAGACGTAGTAGCAGCCGACGCACGCCTGCGGCAGCGCCATGCCGATGCGGGTCATCAGGTACCCAACGTAGAAGGCCAGCAGCGACACGGTGGCCGTGTAGTGCCGGTGCGTCGCGAACGCCCACGACCCCGCCAGCGCCACGCACAGCGCGCCGCTCGTCACCCCCGTCAGGAAGCACACCGAGCTGGTGATGTCCGAGTCCACCAGCGCCGCCATCCCGGGAAGCGCCTCGAACTGCCCCCACGTGCTCCGCGACGCCTGCACGAACCCACGCCCGTACGCCGCGATCTGGAAAACATTATTACACGCAGCTCCGCTCGTCAGTACGCGCAGGAGAACATGAACTCATCCTCGCCCTCCAGGAGGTTGAGCCCGCGCGCCAGGATGCGGAGCGCCTCGATGGTGGGCACGAACAGCGACCCCAGGCAGGCGCTGCCGAGGTTCTACGACAGCGCGCGCTGGAAGCTGAACTTCACGCTCGACTGCATGCCGCGCAGGTAGTAGAGTGCGATCGCCCGGCTGGCCTAAATGGACTTCACGCTCGACTAAATGGAGTTCCATTGCTTGTTTTTTGTTGTTTGGCATAGCCTGTGCGTGTCGTAAGTCCCTTCTGGTTTTTGCTATCTCCAGTGAGAAGTAGAGGAATCTAAGATCATTTTCTGTGTACATTACTCCAGGATTGGGGACTTCATCTGCCATTTCTTTCTGGCGTTCTGCAGACGTATTGTGACGCCTACAAGGAGTTTCTGGACGTGAACCTGCACAAACAACACAGGTACGGTTTAAGTAATATGCAAGTCAACACTCCTTTTCAGTATGTATAAGTATGTATACTAGAAAAGATCCAATGGCCAGTGGACGTGCCCGTTGTATTTTGTGTACAAATAAAATCATGTGAAAACAGCAATCTTCTTACTTGATTAATGATCTAATATAGGGGCCTGATAAAACTATATTGGCTTAGTAAATGCAGGGGCCTGATAAAACTATCTTGATTAATAACTTATAAGTAAAGGAAGGTGGGATAGGGTGTTTTTAGGATATAGGGGGAGAATATATGCCAGTTTAAATGGAACTTATGAGTAAATCATAATTATTTGGTTCAATATTTTTCAGTCTAGAGCATATAACATAGAGAACATGAGGTTCTGATACTGGTTCCAGTGTAATTAACATAATTAGAAGGTTAGGTTACGTGGCGACTAATCAATTTCAAATAATATTTATAGCCATGTTGCAGTCCAGAAATTACAATCCAGAAAGTAGAGAGATAGACAGTGTTCACCTTACCTGCTTATCTGTCCTAAAATCCTAATACATGTATATGAATTGACTATCAATTAAAACACCAAAATTATATAGATTGCATGTCTTTACAGTTCCGAACTAATTGGTCATCCAATAGATTACAAATCAGAACTTAGTAAATTTAAATCATTGGTCATCACACTTACATTAAGTCATCACAACAAGATCACCTGAATGCTCATACACCTATCTCGCAATGTAGCACTGGGAGGTATGCATTGTCTAACTTGCACAATAAAAAATTAAATATTAAGTTCTCAGCAATCTACAATGTAGAATCATGCTTGACAGAATCTGAGATATGACATACAGCACCAGCAGGCCAAATTGCAGGAAGCAGTCATCAAGCAGTACTGCAATGGACACTTGTTTATCATTGCATCCTATTCTTGTTTTTTGTTTTTTGGCATTCCAGTTAAGATGTATTTGTCATTCTAGCAGACAACAACTTTTTTATGCACAAAATTAAACAGACAAAACTGATGAGGGTTATATGTTCAAGATTCATGTTTTGTTCCTTAAGCATTGATTGAAATAGATAGCCGTGTGTCAGTTCTCAATTCACTTAGTTAACTGTTTACATTTATGCAACACTGTACTCTTTTCAAAATAACTTATGAGAATGCTTAATTTTATTTGTAAAATCCAATTGAGGTGGACTTTATACTGTCAACTGTGTTTGATGTTGTAATATCATATTTTTTTTATGGTTTTCAGGTCTTACATATCTCGTCTGTCCTGGAGCGTTTCACACACGCTTTGAACACTCATTATGTGTCTATTCGTTGTCTGCAAAGGCTATAAATAATCTTAAGACATATCAGGTGTGTGTGGCATCAATCTGAACTCTGAAGCTTACTGAAATGCTGGAAAGCTAAATTGGAGAGGTTAAGGTATTTTTTTCTTTTGACAGGGAGAAGAGCTTGGCATTGGGCTATTAGACTGTAAAGCTTGCAGGTTGGTCTACACATCCAGGGTACATTAATTATCAAACATCTTTGTGATCCCGGACCTGAGTTAGGCATTCTCTTGGAGGTAATATACCTTCTCTTTGATCCAATGCATGAGATTTCTTGTTGGTTATTTGTTTTCTCTCGTGATTGTTCTATTTCGAAACAAGTATTACTTTGCCATTATAGAACTCTCATCTAATGATACTTAAGTCACTGTCATCCCATATTCCTGATAAGCACGATAAGAAAGAAACACCTCGAAATGACAAATACCATGCTGATTCTGTTCAACTTTTCATAGTTTCCAACAAATTTAACATACCAGCATCGAATTCGGTAGCTTACAGATGACTTTGAAAATGTCAAACACAAACCTCCCAATCCCAATGATCCTCAGTTTCCTTCATGGCCGTTATTCATGACCCAGTTGCCATATTGGTCCTCTTTTGGAACTTAAATCCTAGTTGTTTGTTGCTAGGGATGCGTCGAGTGCTCTACAGAGTATGCTCATCCGGGGATGGATTTGTTTTTTTAAATGAAATAGTAAAACTGTGTTCTAGATAGACATAGCGAGCTGTCTTCTTGGTTTGGTCAGTGTTCACCGTTCAGTAATATCTAACAAATCTACCTAAAAAGGAACGATTCGTCGCTTAGTTCATGTATCAGTATTTTGCTGCCCATATTGTCGCGTGTGTGTTGGGGAGGGGGGAGGGGGGCTCTAAAAGATGCGGAGTTCATCTCTCACTTAATTTGCATTGCTTGCTCAGGTTCAAAATCCACACAGCATACTATTCTTTTAACCTGAAATTGGTTAGAAGCATTTCCTTTTTTTACTCTTCTTTTCTTTGTTCTCAGTGTCATGCAAAGCAATAATTTATTGTCGTCGCCTTTATCTATTTGTTTTTATAGGGGAATTCTATGGGTTTACCGTCATCAGACTGGGGAAGGTACTCCATCGATTTGGTGTACATCTTTGTTGTACATGTATTATGTCTACTAACTTTGCTCACTTTTATAGAATAATTTGATCATAATGAAAGATATGCAAAATAATGAAGGTCGTAGACCTTTTAAAGACTTGACAAACACCATCAATTGTGGTAATTGTTTTATTCTGATCCCCTTCTATGCTTTGAACTTATTTGTGGTGGTTAAGTTATTTTCAACTAATTTTGAAACAGGTGGCCAGTCAACATCAAATTCACGAGAACAAATTGATGAGCGTGTGCAACGTAAAAGGGAAAGAGAAAAAGCACGAAGTGCATCAATGACTCAAGAACAAAGAGATGATAAAAATAAAAAACTTAGGGAAAAGTATCATCAAGAAAAGTCTGAAAAAAATGCAATACGTCGTGAACGATATCATCAGAAAAAAACATGTAAACCTTGGTTTATGAATTCAATATTGTCATTTTTAAGTTTATTTAATATATACTGATGCATATGTTGACCAGTTGGAGTTGAATCAACCATGAAAAACTATGATGGCGATGAAGATAGTGATTGGCTACATCGAGACACCTCACCCATGCATATTGATAAAGATAACACATGTATCGATCTGGGCTTTTTTCATTGTACTAATTTTATTTTCTTATGCTCGTATGATATCGAGGACATGGTTAATACAATTTTATTATATATATGTAGATGATTACTCCAATATATGTATAGATCAAAGCGGCATGATTGACATTACGGATGCATCACCTGATCTAAACCCAGGTACAATGTAGTTTCATTAATGTTAATTGTTTGAAAAGGAAACGTGACCTGCGTAATCCAATTGTTGTTCATTCTATATTATATTTAGGTCCTATAAATGCATCCACTTCCATCAACAATGTTGTCACGTGTCCAAAAGAGCGTAAGCGTGAGGTAGAAAGAGCACGATGGGCTGCAATGTCTCCTGAACAAAAAGCGTTATTAAATAAGAGACGACGTGACTTGTATGCATAGAAAAATGCTGCAAGAAAACTGCAAATGACTCCACAAGAAAAGAAGGTGAAACGAAAAGAGAGCAAGAAAAAATACAATACGATGGTGAGGGAAAACCGAGCCAACAATTTGCATCGGGACTCAATTGCTATGGAGAGCCCTCACTTCAACCCTCAAATTATTTTTCCTGCTTCACCTCAATCGTCTGAAGCGCCTTTAGATGATATGGAAATACCTGAATTCGGTGGCACGCCTGTCCACATTGCACCAACTGTAGTTCAAAATCCAGAAGTTCTGACCCCTGAATTGGTTGCGGCACAGACCATACATAGACATCGAGTGACCAATGGCGAGAGAAATGCCCTTCTATCCCGTCGCAATCGGGTTTTTGAAGCAAACATTGGAGGAAGGGCTAGAGGGTGTGCGGATGGAAAATGCAACGATTCGAACGGACTGACTCAACCGAGTGTTGTTTGCAACGGTAATGAACCTTCCTCGACCATATATTAGGAAGATTTTTTACCTTCGCTAACATATTACAAAAACTCATACTTTCTCTTACTACAGATGGTGTCACCCAACAAACTCCAATTCAAGCACCTAATAATTGTAATGGCACACAAACACAACCGTCTGTAGCTGACGGTACCTCTTCAATGCCTCCATATAGTGCACAAGATCATACATCAGACTCTATGGTCGAGGATGGTATTTTCTTTATTACATTTTATCTCTTTCTGGTGTTTATATGCCATAATATTTCTTTCAACATATATGTGGCCATGTTAAACAGACTATGACGAAGATGTCATATTTGAGGAGGACGAGGAAGAGGATGAGGCATACTTTTTCGCCGGTCAAGGTACATTGCGTAACAGTAAAAAGTTTAATTTATAAATTTTCTTTCAACACGTAACACGTGAACTTTTTCTTAGAAGACGAGGATGAGGGAACCGATGTCGACACATATGAGCAAGAGAATCATGAGCCTGATGTCCCAGATCTATATGACCGGGTCTATGCTAATGTCCCATCAGAGTCGCACATGTTACCCTCGGTGCCGAACTGCAAGCACTGTAACGCAAAGAAATTCGATCAGCGTCTGTTGTAGGGGTGGAAAGATTCATCTTTCAAGTCCTGAGACACCACCAGAGCTCATGAGGTTGTGGTCAAGCTCGGACGCTGATGCTAGGCACATTCGTGCAAACATCAGATACTTCAACGGCCACTTCTCTTTCACGTCTTTGTACTGCCACCTAGATCGTATCACCACTAACATGCGAATCTGTGGTGTCTACACATTTCGTGCCCATGGTCAGATTTACCATAACATACGATCATTTGGTAAAGAGGCGGGTGTCAAAAAAAGACACCTCGAACTTTATTTTTATGATGACGACCCATCCCTCGAGCATCGCCCTCGAGCATCGCATGAGCAAGTGTCGTGAGCAATGCGCCCAAAAAGATAGAGAAGTTATACAATAGTTGGTCGGGGTCCTTGAAGGGAATCCTTACTCTCAGCAACTAAGGAGTATGGGTCATGTTGAAAACCTCGAGGATTACCGAGTTGAGCTGAACCTTGACCAACGCCTTGATCAAAGAACATATAATGTGCCGTTGACATCAGAGGTGGCCGCCGTATGGGTTGAGGGTAGTGAGCGTCATGGCCAATTCGAGCATAGTGTTCTCCTCCAAGGGAAGGATCGGTCTATACATGGCATCCGCTCATATAATGCATGCTACAACTCACTATCATACCCGTTGTTCTTTCCAAAGGGTGAGCTCGGGTGGCACAATTGCATTCCAAAACTGGGTGTAACTATGGCTCAAATTGATCGAGCTCGAGCAACCCGTAAAAGGCGTGCTGAGAATGGTGACGGCGATGGAGGTAAATTGATCTTTTTTCAATTATGCAAAGTAAACTCTTTCTGCAAACTCATGATACTAATTGAAACAATGTCTCTTTGTAGAACCTGTTTCAAATACATGTGTCTCAGTACGCGACTACTATTGCTACAAGTTTCAGATGCGGCCAGGGATATTTAATCCTATACTCTATGGCCGACGCCTTTTCCAGCAGTTTGCCGTCGACACCTACATCAAGATTGAGAGCTCACGTTTAGACTACATGAGGAACAATCAGGATACATTGAGGGCTGACCTATACCAAGGCCTCGTGGATAGCATGCATTCGGGTGAAGGGTGTGCTGAGAATGTTGGACGGCGTACTGTGTTGTCTTCGTCATTCATCGGAGGACCCCGTGACATGAGGCGTCGATACATGGATGCAATGGCTCTGGTTCGAAAGTATGGTAAACCTGATATCTTTCTCACAATGACATGCAACCCTAATTGGGATGAGATCAAGAATGAACTTTACCCAGGCCAGACACCACAGGACCGCCCAGATCTCGTCACACGGGTCTTCAGAGCAAAGTTGGATGCAATGAGAAAAGTGTTGATGGAGAAAGACATACTTGGTAAGGCGAAGGCCTACGTATATGTAGTAGAGTTCCAAAAGAGGGGATTGCCGCATGCACACTTCTTGCTAATAATGGAACGAAAGTACAAGCTCACATGTCCCGAGCAATATGACATGATCATTAGTGCAGAGCTACCAAATAAGAAAAAATACCCTGAGCTATACAAGATGGTCACGAAGCATATGATGCATGGTCCTTGTGGGACGCTTAATCCATCCTGTCCATGCACGGCAGGCCGTGGGTCATGCAAGAACCGTTACCCACGACCATTCTGTGAGGCAACATCACAGGGAAAGGATTCATACCCCATATATCGGTGACGCAATGATGGTCGCATGCTAAAAGTTCGAGGCCACTACTTGGACAATCAATGGGTTGTGCCTTACAACCCTTGCTTGCTTCGTACCTTCAACTGCCATATAAACGTTGAGGCTTGTGGGAGCATTAAATCAGTAAAGTATTTGTTCAAGTACATATACAAGGGACATGATAGGGCATCAGTTGTGATGAGGGAGACCGACAAAGAGGACGGGAAAGGAAACATTGATGAGATCAAACAGTATAGAGACGCCAGTTGGGTGACCCCTCCAGAAGCACTATGGAGGATATATGGCTTTGACTTGAGCAAGAACCATCCGCCAGTACAGCAGCTGCAACTTCATCTACCCGACATGCACATGGTGGCATTTCATAAACGGGACAAGGTCGAAAAGATCATTAATAGGCCTGGTGTAGAAGAGTCAATGTTGACAGCATACTTTGATGCAAACAAGCATGATGAGGAAGCTCGCAAAATCTTATATCAAGACTTCCTAGAGTATTTTACTTGGCAGTCTGATGGTAAATTCTGGCAAAAAAGAAAAAACTCTGTTTTCCAAATTGGTAGAGTCATCTCGGCCCATCCTGCCGAGGGTGAACGCTACTTTCTTCGTGTTCTCTTGAACAATGTTGCTGGTGCTACCTCATATGAACACCTCAGGACAGTTGATGGGGTGCTACTACCTTCGTTTTGTGAAGCTGCAGAAAGGAGGGGTCTAATCGAAGAGGATAATACCCTAGATGAATGTCTAACGGAAGCTACTTTGTTCGAGATGCCTAGCTCTCTAAGAAGGCTATTTGCAACAATATTGGTATTCTGCGAACCGCATGATGTGATGGGGTTGTGGACAAAACACTACGATGCAATGTCAGAGGACTATAGTCGCAATAATCCATCCTCAGATCTCGTGCAACAAATGGTTTTGATAGACATTAGAAACATGTTGCAGTCTATGGGAAAGGACATAAGGTCATTTCCTCTTCCACATATTGATCACTCATACGATGATGCCAGCCATATACCTTGTGAGATATTTGAGAAAGCTAGCGTTGAGCAGAATCCTCAAGATGTGCTATTGTGTGACTCACTCAACGCCGAGCAAAAGTCTGCCTACAATGAGATAATGGCAGCTGTCTCAGCAAACAAGGCGGGCTATTCTTTGTGGATGGACCTGATGGGACAGGAAAGACATTTTTGTATAGGGCACTGCTCGCAAAACTACGTAGCAAGGATAAGCTTGCCGTTGCCACAGCTACATCTGGGGTCGCAGCGGCCATAATGCCAGGTGGGACGACGGTCCACTCGTGTTTCAAGATACCCCTAACTCTTCAAGAGGGCGGTTGTTGTAGCTTCACGAAACAGAGTGGTACTGCCAAGTTGTTGCAGCAAGCAGCTCTCATAATTAGGGACGAGGCATCGATGACAAAGAGGCAAAATTTGGAAGCACTAGACAACAGCCTACGTGATATCATGGGTCGGTCACACCTACCCTTTGGTGGGAAGACTGTTGTCCTTGGTGGGGATTTCAGACAAGTCCTCCCTGTTGTGTGGAAAGGATCTAGGGCTCAAATAGTCGGTGCTTCTCTACGAAGGTCGTATCTTTGGGAATCCATGCGCCACTTAAAGCTTGCTCGCAACATGAGGGCTCAGAGTGATCCGTGGTTTGCAGATTATTTGTTGCGCATTGGTGGTGGAACGGAAGAGGTTAACGGAGATGGCAATGTTCGTATTCTAGATGAGATCTGTATCCCGTACTCTGGTGATGCCGAGAAAGATCTTCATAGTCTGATTGACAGCATCTTCCCAAATCTGAATGCAAACATGGCGGACAAAGGCTACATCACCACCAGAGCGATTTTATCTACACGCAATGATTGGGTGGACATAATCAATATGAAAATGATTGATATGTTCCAAGGTGGTGAGACGGTGTATCACAGTTTTGACACCGCGGTAGATGATCCACATAACTACTATCCATCGGAGTTTCTTAATAGCCTGACCCCCAACGGGCTGCCACCACATGTCTTGAAGCTCAAGCTCGGGTGTCCTGTCATATTGCTTAGGAATATTGACCCCGCCAATGGGTTATGCAATGGTACAAGGTTGGTGGTACGGGGGTTCCGAAGAAATACAATCGACGCTGAAATCGTTGTTGGGCAGCATGCTGGGAAGCGGGTATTCCTTCCTCGAATACCGTTATGCCCGTCTGATGATGAGATGTTCCCATTCCAGTTCAAGAGAAAGCAGTTTCCCATCAGGCTGAGCTTTGCCATGACGGTCAACAAGTCACAGGGCCAAACCATCCCGAATGTGGGTGTGTACCTGCCTGCACCGGTCTTCTTTCACGGCCAGTTGTACGTTGCGATGTCTAGAGCCACATCAAGAATAAATATTAAGATCCTGGCCCTACCAGCTGATGCAGAGGCATAAGAGGAGGAGGCAAAAATATAGAGAAGAAAAATGCTAAAAAAAATACCATGGGGAAAAAGCCTAAGAATGCGTTATTAAATAAAAAAGATAAGGATAAGAAGACCCTAACAACGGATGGAACTTTCACAAAAAATATTTTATATAAGGAGGTCCTAACACCATAGATGAGGTAACATTACTTTACTAACTCATAATTGTATTTTTGTGATTCATATTGTTTTGCACAAATAATATCTCACTATCTCTATATTTGTTGTTCTTAGGTATTTTCAATTGGCTTATCAGACTCTACAGGGAGATGTTCTATACATATTTATATGATGGCATAATTACATTTTGAGTGTTTTGTTGTAAATAAATAAATTATATTTTACTATTATTGGTTTACTACACAACATACTCATGGTTTGGTACGGAATAGCTTGTCTCAGTTTTTATACAAGTTTTTTTATAAAAACGTAGTATTATCCATGCGACACACACTAATATATATACATATACTCAAATGTGTGACACGATGGTATGGAGATGCGGCGAAACTTATTTGTGTATTTACTAGCGCACGAAAGAAATGGATATCAAAGATTTCTTCCTGCCGATATTAAACATTATCTTTCTCTAATTCTTTGTTCTAATTGCATTATGCCTCTAATTATTATGTTCTTAGTTTGCTCTAGTTCTATATTTGATATAGCTCTAATTGATAATGAGTTTATGTATAAGTTTGCAAAGCGCTTAGCTCTTGACGCGAGGGAGTTAGGTGATAGATCACATGTGAGCGTGGTGCTTAGATGTTATTTATCTGCAAATGTATCCTATTGGCCGGGTCGTGTGGTAGTTCGCGATAGTGACAGCTTCGTTGATTCTTATATAGTCCACCCTCCGTTGATAGGACAGGCATAACCGGTATTGTGGAGTAAGTCATGCGATGCTCTGATTTACTTTATCAATGTTCCTTATACATGAATGAAGAGTCTTTTATGCTATATATGATCTTGTAGATAACTAGAGTAGATTATGACTTAGTAGTTAGTAGATAACTTAGAATCCATTCTCTAGCTAATCCGACATCACCTACATATATGAGGAGTAGTCTATTTTCTAATCGCTGTGTCATCTACCCATGAACTTATATTTTATTATCATTATCTTTATGGTTTACCCCCTGCTAAAGTAAGTGACTGTGTGACGAGTTTCTCATTAGTAATCATGTTCTTGCAAGTTTATCTCTAGTCTATGCCTTGATAGATTTTGCCCCTTGATTTAATTTCATCTTCTTTAAATCCCTTGAGCAAAATTATAAATAACGATACCTGGAATACTTATCCTGGTGAAATGGTACAATGAGGTGTTTTATCTGTGCGCTTGCGGATAGAATAGATTATTTTCTAGAGAGCCCTTTACATTTATAAATACCTTTGTACACTCTGGCACCATGCTGGGGATGACAACCTAGTATCTAAGTGGTGTTAGCTAGTGTTAACAATAGCGCCGATCGGATCTGTCATACCGATCATAACCATTGCACTCAGGACAATCTCTGACAGTAGGAAGCTTGATATTTTCCTCCCAACAATGGATGAAGAACGGACAATTCCAGTGATCCTTGTGCCGATTCCACTCCTGTCGGCGTCTTTCTTCTTCCCGACGATAGTCCTCTTGCTGGCGCCGATACCGATCCTCACGTTGCTGCCAAGTCTCCTGAGGCCTCCTGTGAGTTATCATAATACCAGATCGGGGAGGCCATCCTGAGTTAGTTCCCTCCTGGATCAAGCCTTTTCCTTTCGCATCGGCAGTAGTGATCTGATGCTGAGGATCCACCGATGCACTTCTTTCAGCCGCCTCCGATGTCAAGACCTTGGCCTTTACCTTGGCATCCAGTATGTTTGTTGGGAAAGGATGCTGATCAATCTTCATCGGCTTCTGAGTTTTGGAGCTGTCAAATTTGATCCTCCCAGATTCTATAGCCGATTGCAGCTGCTGTCTAAAAACTTTACACTCATTGGTGTCATGAGAAGTTGCATTGTGCCACTTACAATATTTCATCCTTTTCAATTCTTCAGCCGATGGGATCACATGATTAGGTGATAGCTTGATCTGACCTTCCTGAAGTAGAAAGTCAAATATCCTATCGGCTTTAGTGATATCAAACGTGAACTTCTCTGGCTCTTTATGCCCGAAGGGGCAAGACATTGGCTTCTTATTCTTCACCCATTCTGCCAAGCTGATGACTGGTTCCTCATCAGAATCTGAGCTTGCTGCCTCATCAACAAATGATACCTTTTTGTTCCATGCTCTCTTGGGCTCCAAAGGCTTGATATCTTGATCAGAAATCCTCTGCACCAAATGACTTAAGCTTTCGAACTCTTGAGATGCATACTTGTTCCTAATATGCGACAACAAACCCTGGAAAGCCAAATCGGCTAGCTACCGATCATCCAAAACCAGACTATAGCATTTGTTCTTAACCTCCCTTATCCTCTGCACAAAACTTTCAACCGATTCATCATTGCGTTGCTTCAATTTGACCAAATCGGTGATCTTCTTCTCATGGACTCCAGAAAAGAAGTATTTGTGAAATTGCTTTTCTAGATCGGCCCAAGTAATCACCGAGTTGGGAGGTAAGGATATAAACCAAGTGAAAGCCGATCCAGACAATGATGACAAGAACAAGCGAACCCTTAACTCGTCCCTGTTAGTAGCTTCTCCACACTGGATGATGAACCTGTTGACATGCTCCATGGTTGACGTATCATCCTGTCCAGAAAACTTAGTAAAATCCGGCACTTTGTACCGATTTGGAAGTGGGATTAAATCATATGCAGGAGGATACAGTGTCCGATAAGAGTAAGTATTGACTTTAGGTTTTATCCCAAATTGATCTCTCTTTACTTCAGCAATATTATCGGCCCAATAAGCATCGGCATCTTGCCGATGAGGTGGTTGCGGATCTGGCATCTGCTGGTAAGCTTCCACGTGTCTGTGCGGTGCGCGATCTGCATGGAACATTGGGTTAATCATTTGGCCACCCATCTGCTGACCACCAAACTATTGCCCGCCGATCTGCTATCCGCCGATCTGCTGCCCAAGATTCATTGGCTTGTTGGGCAATCCCTGATTCTGGAACCCGGGGTAGATCTGGCCTTGTCGAAACCCTGTAGCTTGATGGTGCTGTTGGTGCATTTGTGGAAAGACTTGCTGCTCAGGCCATCCACTATTAGCGTTCATCGGCATAGGGCCTGCCGATGACTGGTAATTGGGCATCATCATTGAATTGACATACCCTGGTTGAGTCATAAACCTCTGTTGCACCAGCATTGAATCTGCCGATGCATCTGGACAGTCGGAGCTTGAGAATTCCCAGTGTAAGGTCTTGCAGTAGTAGTTGTAGTATACTGGGGACTCTGGTTCATTGGCATATTTGGAGGTGCCGATGCCATAGGAGCCTTGCCCTTATATCAGCCGTCTGAGATGTACCAGGTGTCTTCAACGTGAGCTCTGGAGGCATACCAAAACCCCACCAGTTAGGAGGAGGAACCGGTCCTGACATTGCCGATACCAACAGATCTGTAGTAAGCTTAATCTGCCCATCTGAGGTCGATGGATTGGTCGTCATCGGCGTAGATTGTGCATTGGTAACTCCTAACGTGCTTGGAGGAACAGCAGTTTTCGTGCCCGTAGCGGCTGTAGCAGCCGATGGAGCTGTGACCACCGGTGATCCTGGCTGATGATGAGAAGGACCCACATAATTTAGTGGCAACTGTCCTTCCTTGAAAGTTCTAGCCACGGCAATGAAAATCGTATTGGACAGCACACCAGCTTGGTTGATCAAGGCACGGTTGATAGCACTATCGACCATGTCTTGGAGTTTACCAGGATTGGCTTCAAAAGTAACCTGCCGAGGCATCGGCAGTGCTTCCTTCTGGATCACGTCGCCGCTCCTATTTATGCTGAAGGCCTTGAGACATTGTTGCTTGTAATCCTCCATAGCCTTCGCAATAGCTTGCTTCTGCTCATCTTTGAGGCTAGCTTCTGTCACGGGGATGACGTTCTCCAAGTCGAATTCGGTAGTCGACATGTTGATCTTGATCTTGGATCTGTGTCCCACCGGGCGTGCGAAAAGATGTGTTGATGATGCAAAAGCTGATCTGCAAACACAAAGGGCTAATACCCGATTCAAACGTTAAGGCGTGCCAGCCGATTTAATCTTACTATCGGCAATGGTGATAACTCGAATACTTTGGTCCTGACAACAGTGATGCGCCCGGATGCCACGGCCAAGAGGTATTCACGCGGAACTTGAGAATACGCCGAGCTTAAGTCGACGAACTCCTAAGAACTCGTAATGAAAAAGGAAAATATGACAAAGTCGTTAAAAAAGTAAATACTGGAATATGAGTAAAAGCTTGTGCTTGATTGATTGATAGATTCGCGTCTTACAAGGCCCTAGGGTCTACATTTATACCCTGCTCAAAGAGCTACAAACAGACACGACTAGAACTCGAATTCCAATTTAAACAGAATCCGTATACAAAACGATTTAAATAACTAATGAAAACATAAAACTATTCTCCCGTGATAAACTGGGACACCTCCACAGGCTAATCGGCAACGTTCAAATCTTCCTTCCACGTCATCGGCAGACTCTCCATCGTAACCATCGGCAAAGGTTAACTCCGGCCATCAGCACAAACACATCACCACCCATGGACTTAGCCACATCGAGCTGACTCCTCATCGGCAACCATCCTCATCGGCAACTTCTCCTGCAGATCAAGTATTGCTACCCTATCTTGCCGACCTACACTCTACCGATCCTGGATACGTGTCCAAAAACGGTGTCAACAAGGTGGTACTGCAAACTCGTCTAAAGGTTCTTCCTCAGAAGGGTCACCTTCTTCTATGAAGAATCTAGCTTCATCTTCTAAGCCTGGTTTGCCTAAAAAGACTAAGGATGCAGCTATAAATTCCTCCAGCGGGTCTTCTTGTAGATAAGGTTCGGTCCTAGAGTTTATAGAATGCAAAATGGAGAATGGGAATTGAAGTTTCTTGCCTAAGCGAATTTTAAGCTTCCCAGATTGTCCTTCATAGAGAAGTCGCCTAAAAGGTTGCCCTATTAATAGGTGGAAGTCCCTTACATCAAAGATATAAAAACTTAAATGCACTAGGGTTCGTTCTACCTGGATTTGTAGAATGTGTAGGATTCCTAAACTAGGGATAATATGTCCTGAGAGACTTCTCATGAATTTTATTATTGGTATTATTACCATGTCTTGTACTAAATGTTCTTCAAAAGACATAGACATGATATTTACCCCTATAACTAGATTATAGAGAGCTTTTCTTTGATCCGTATTGATTATGCAATGAATTGGAATACAAGATGAAACAAAACGGATTATTTTAGTGGAAAGCTCTGATTCTTCTAAACATTCACTACTTATAACCGATACTAATTCTCCTGAGGTTCTTTCAGGGGAAATATCCTCGGGGTGATTAAAAGACTCTCTAGAGCTTATCTATGGCCTCTTAACAAAGTGATAATTCAAAGCGTTTCCAAATGTGGAAAAGAGATCAGGTTCTATATCTAGCATAAAATCTAGAAATAGAATTTCTTTTTTTTCTTGCTCTAGACATGTTTTACGTGAAGTAGATGGTGTGTCTGGTGAAGGATTGGTTTCAGCTAACTAGGGTTGAGGTTCTACTTCTAGGAGGTAATCTAATTCAGTGGATAAGATTTGATCTAGGATTGATCTTGCTTTCTCAGAACATACATGCAAGAAAGATCATCCTGAAGTTGTGTCGAGCAACTTTCTACTTTCTCTACATAGACCTTTATAAAAATATTGTAAAAGAATAGGGTCTAGTAGACTAAGGTCCGGGCCAGATGCTAACAGTGTAGTAAATCGATTATAGGCTAAAGCCAATGATTCTTTAGATTCTTGCTTTATAGTGAGAACCTTGACTCAAAGGTCGATGATTTGGGTGATGGGACAGAAATCTAGGCAGAAGTTGGAACGTAAAGATGCCCAATCTCCTTGTTGTTTAACTATGGCTCTATTATACCATTATCTAGCTTTTCCCTTTAGTGAAAAAGGAAATAGCTTCCAACAGAGAGTTTTCATCAGATATGCCTTCAATGCAAAGACAATCACATGTTTGCTCAAAGTCTTTTATGTGTAGGTAAGGATTTTCATCTCCTTTTCCTGAAAAGGATAGGCTTTGGACCAGCGCAATCAACCGCGGACTCAACCTATAGCTACATGTTTGGATAGGTTGTGATGACTCATGTCGCACTAGGCTAGTCTCCGTGGGTGCAGAGAACTGAAGGATAGGAATGGAATTTAAGGTATCAATAAGAAAAGGTAAGATGTAAGAAAAGGTGAGATAACAAAAAATGATAAAAGTGTGATATAAGATAGAGTAAGATAAGGTTATCTATAAGCAGACCGTCTTTCTCCCTAGCAAGGGCGCCATAAATGCTTGTTGATATTAGTTATGCACATGAAAGAATCAAAGAGAAATAATCCGCAAGCGCACAGATATCAGTGAGCACTTCACTTAGGAGATAAGTCTAGAGTATCGTATTTATTTTTTACCACTAGGAGAAAGCGTGCAAAAGACTAACCTTTTATCCTACCTACTACCCACGGGTTGCAAGACAAGATAGTGAGAATTAAGTGGTATACAGAGAACTCTTCCTTCAGTCTTCTTCTAACCAATGGTAAGCTGTGTAGATATTGTTCTAAGGGGAGTAACTAGAGCAAAGAGACACCTCAGAGACTGCTTAACCCTAGTACCATATACACTACCTGACCTACTGACGATACGTGGATTACTGAGAGCCAAGAGGATTGTCACTTCCCCCAAAAGGCTACCACAAATCCAGCCAAGCATGGAGTATCTATGAGTATTCCTACCCTAAGAACCATGCTTCCGCTACGAATAATTATTCTATTCCCTACACGAAGCAAATAAAGTAAACTCATAAACCAAAGAACAATAAGAACAACAACTTACTAGTTTTAGAAGTTGAATTGCTGAATGATTCTAGAACCAAGCCTCGGGTTAGGAGACTTAATCCCAAAGATACAAAGAAGAAGGCACTGATAGGCCAGCCTTCCTCAACTCCTATCTTCACCATATACTCTCTCAATCTCTCTTGTTGCTATCACCCTAAACAGACAGATCCAATCGAGGGTCCTCTCTCTGTCTAACTTGTAACAGAACTATCCAATTTATAAGAATTCAAGTGAATTAGCGACCACGGGAGTAGTCAAGCCAATGGACTTGAACCCATATAAACCCGGTAGTCCGACGAAACCTTAGAAGATCTCGATTCAACCAACATACAACCAAGACGGTACATGATCAAGCATCGCCATCACAGATTACAACATTCGTCACAAAACATAGTTTTACATACACATCGGAGATCAAAATAGCGTTATTACAACATAGTTCAGTAGCAGAAGCAAATTAGTTTGAAACCACACACACTCAGTTTAATTACATGCCAGCTTCATGATCAACCCAACAAAAGCACAACTGAAGGTTCGAGAGGTGATCTTGCCCGAGATCTATTCATCATCCACAGCCGGATGGTGAGAGTTAGCAAAATAGCCGTGATACACGACATCATCTGCAACAAGGGTAAATAAAACCCTGAGTACGAGAAGGTACTCAGCTAGACTTACACGTCATAAACCAGAAATAAAGTGACACCAAGGAGTATGCAAGGCTCATATTTGTGTACTGGTTTGACTCAGATTTTGCATAAAAAGCTTTAGTTTTGTGTACCACATTTATCCATTTTCAGCAGCAAGTTCATTACTTAAAGCAGCTATCCACTAGGTTAGCACCTATTCTAAGCATACACTTGAGTATTAAGCATCACAATAATAACCATATCCGGATTATCACATAGCCATCATCATTCTCATCATAACCATCAAGTTTATTTAGTGAGTTCTACGTTGCCGCTGCTCGAGTCAAGTTCTCACTATCCGGGAGAGACGGCGATTCGAATCGATTCCTATCTAGCTGGAGGGGTATTCCTAGCACTCACCCAAGCATACCTCATGAGGGCAGCTCGGATGACCTTTAGCACAACTCCGGACCAATTCTCGGGTCCGTACAGCGCTGCACCCCCAGGGACCACCAATCTGCCTGGGTTAGGACTCTAATCTGACTCCTCGGTCTTACGCCATTGACTCCCCGTAGATACTTGCTACCAACCGGGGTGCGCACTTAAACCGAACGGGGTATCCGGCCGGAGATGCACTCGTAGGCTTCGCGGTCGGAATGACTTGAATTTCAGCTTGCGCATCACTAAAGGCTTTGCGGTGCTTGCGCACGCGCTTGTGCAGTTTGCGCCGCCCAATTTGAGCTTGCTGAAGCGCTAGCATGGCTTATACATAGGTGTCTTGGTGTACATAGTACAGCTTAAGTACCGCCAGCATAGCACTCATGGCGGGGCTAGAGCTATATCCTAGTATGGTTTCTCTCATCTCGAGGGACTTAGTTCCTATCTAGGATATAAAGGTGTCAGTTACACTCACTCTAGGAAAAGATCCAGCTGGGCCATTGATTAGCTCATCACCAAAGTCCTAGCATATCTCCAACAACACTTCTAAGGTGGCTACTTGGGCACCATCCCAAGGAGTTTGACCATCGGACTACACTACCCATCCTAGCCACTGTGGGTTTTTTGGACAAGGAGGAACTGTAATTTGGACATCTACCCAAGGCAAAGATCCTGCATGCTCGGCCACTGTCCAAGTGTACTGAGGTGGTTCCTCATATCCCACTGAACTTAGTACCCTCCACAACAAGGTAGGAGTGCCAAACATGTCCAGAAAAGTCTCACTTGCATGTGGGGCTGCCATCTGTCGGGAAAGACCACAATTGAGTGAGGAAAGATTATTACAAGAGAAGATATTTAGGTATAAGTTTAAGAATTACAAGAATTTTAAATAGTGCATAAAGGATGCATGATGGATTCATGATGCATGCGCGTTCCATACGTCCTTACCATCCCTAGAAAATAAAATTCTAGCGGTATAGTCGGTGGCATACATACGTGCTCTCTTTATACGTAGATACTCGGTCTACAGGTTTTGCTGTTACTATATCTGCAGAAAATTCATTTCAACCCAACCCCACAAGAGTATATGTCACAGAACCGACCAAATTATAAGAGTTCAAGTGTAGAAACGATCGACTAGCAATCAAGTTTCCAAACTTGAGCCCATATAATCCCGGTAGTCAATTGAAATCATGAAGGACTTCAAACCAACTTGCAACAAACTAAGATCGTAATAATTCAGCACAACACAGCGAATGTTACATAGTCATTCATTGCCGTCGAAGCGGCACCACATCGGAGTTATTAAGTTATTACAACACATGTTCGAAGTAGCGGAAGCAAAATAATTACACACACACTTTCCAAAGTTCAGTTCACATGTTCGTGTTACTGCCAGAGTCTACACCATCCTTCCAAAAGCAACAGGGACGAGTTTGTTAGAGAACCGTGCCCAACGGTTAGTCCTCATCCCCAGCGGGATGGAGACAGGTCTTGCAGAAGCCGTCATAAAAAGATGTCATCTGCAACAGGTGGGAATAAACCCTGAGTACGAGATTGTACTCAGCTAGACTTACGCATCTAGTAAAACATAAAAGACACCAAGGATCATGCAAGGCTAACATCAAGTGGAGTTGGTTGACTCACATTTGCCAAAAGCTTGCATTAAAACTACATTATTGTGAGAGCATCATATTTATTCATCATCAGCCTACCACTAGATTAGCACCTGTACTAAAGTACTTCGCTTGATTATTACAAGCAATAATAACCATATCAAGTTCATCATATATTCTCCCTTGCTATCATCATTATCATGAACCAAAGTTCCTTAGTGAATGCTACGTTTGCCGCTGCTCTGTCAAGTTCTCACTTAACGGGAGAGACGGCGATTCGAATCGAATTCCTATCCAGCTGGAGGGGTATTCCCATCAATCACCCAAGCTTCCCCTGCCGGAGAGCCAACGGGTCACCTTTGATACGACTCTGGAATCGCGGTTCCGATAAGCACCGCACTCTTAGGGCTACCACTCTGCCAGGGAGGTCAGGAATTTTAACTCACCTGCCTTTGGGCTTACGCCAATGGTCCCCCGCACACCGCACTTCCTTCGGTAGTGCGCACTTTATACTTATCGACCTTCCAGCCTGAGTCATATTACTTGGCTTTGCGGTCGAAACGAGTTATCCGGCCAACTAAGTGTTAGGCATGCGTTCAACATTACAAGAGGACGTACAATGGTCGGTCCTTAGCTACCACAGACGGAGTTACTACAACCTTGCAAAACTCCGCCCGGCTTAAGTCAATTTAATCAGGTTCCATTCGCGATAGCACATATAGACCATCGTATACCGATACAACCCTATATCGCGCAGGTGACAGGAAATCACCTGACTTCTACCGATTAAGCATGGCTAAGCTGCTACTCGATCCTAACTCTATAACCAAGGTGTAGTGAGTTATCTGGACAAGGATGGAGTAAAATGCAGCAGGAGTTTCATCACAACTCCTATACTTAATGCAGCAATAGATATAACATATTAAGTAAACTTTTAAAAGTAAAGGGAGGCTTAGAATGCTCCGGGGCATGCCTTTCACGTACGAGGCTGGCTCGTGGTTCGGGCACTCAACTTCTTCTTCGGGCTCCTCGAGTCCGACTGGCTGGACCTCCACTTCCTGGCTGCCGTCCTGGCCTTCGGGTTTGACTTGGAGCTCGTAGGAAGCAGTCGCGTCCGATGCACCTATTGCATGCTCAACGAATAAGAAGATGTGCATAAAAGGATGAATGCTTAACGCATAAATAAACTCACTGGACACTCATTTACGGAGTAACTTCTAATTTAACCCACAAAGGAAAACGACATGAATTAACAAACTAGGCAAGTCAACCTATAAGCAGCAAGCAACACAAAACAGAACAGCTCACTAAACAGACCATAGCTGTTGCTACAAGGATCCAACAAACTCAAGTGAGGACATTCTGGAGAGCTCATGAAATTATCTACAAATCATCTTTTAACATCACAGCAAGATTCATGGGTTAACCAGGTCATTTAAACAAAGTTCCAGGTTCTGCCCCAGAAAAACAGAGAACACTTATTTCTGGAACCCCAACTTGGAACAGCTATAACTTTTAAACTACTAGGCCAAATGACCCAAAATTTAAACCACAGCTAGTCCACAAAGTTTGCAACAACTTTGATTCAGACAAGCCTCCCAGAAAAACAAGTTAGCAACAAGTAAAGACTATATTACTCCCTTGCTGTCCAGAACAGCCTTTAACCCTTGAATTAATTATTTGATGACATAACCAAAACATAAACAATGCCAACCACATGGCTTATGAGCACAAGCACACCACAAGATAACCAGAACATCATAGGATAACCTCAAAACAATTACTAACAAGGCATTTATTAATTTAATTCTAGAAAAGAGCATAAATACAATATACTAGTAAAATTGCTCAGAAAAATCTACAAAAACTACAGAAGCACAAGTATAGCATCAAAGCATCACCATAAAAATTTTAGAGCAATTGCACATACCAAATTAAACATATGCATTTAACATGTGACAAGGTGTGTATTTCATAAATTCAGAAACATTACTTATATGGTGTCAAACAACAGATTTCAGATTATTTATATATTATGAACACCATAAACAAGTTCACCACCAAAGTAGAGCACCAGCATAAGCAGCAATTATTTTATATGATATAATTAAGGAAACAAGCCAAATCTCATACATAAATTACATATCAAAGCTGCAGTACTCCAAAAATCATGAAATATTTTTCATAGCACTCCAGTACCACACAGAGACTACCATAAAAATTTCATAGCAAACTAAGCAGTAAAACAAGAGATATGAATTTATCCAAGAATAACAAGATTAAATCCTTAATAAATATTTTCCCAGAAAACATGGTTCATTTTATATTTTTATTAAAAACTAGCCATCTCAAGGATTACCACAAAATTGATTTCACAATTTTTGGATCACCAGAACCAGAGATATGATTTTTGCAAGAAGGCCAAAAATCAGGATCTGAATAAAAGAAAAGGAGGGAAGGGAGGTGACACTGACAGCGGGCCCTGCATGTCAGGGTCATCTTCCCCACAGCCGAGGCGACTCTCGCCGGCGATTTCTCAGCGACGGCGAGGTCTCCGGCCAAACCAAGGGCACCATTGTGATCCCCAGACTCTAACGACTCGATTGATCCCCTTTTCCCCGCGGCGGAGCCACCGGAAGGGGCTCGCCGTCGATCATGGCGGCTCGGCGGAGGTGCTCTGCGTTACGCCGGAGCCCTCAGGCCGGTAGAGCGTGACCTAGGGTTTCCTACAGCACCAGCGGACTACGGCGAAGCTTCCTAGGTAAGCGGCTAGGCTTGAAACGTCGTGGGATGCGCTGGCCACGGAAGACCCCAACTCCGGCGGAACACGGCGACGCTGCGCATCGTGTCCGGCGACGGTGGGTGCGGTAGAGCGTCCACCGAGAGGCGCAACCGCTAGCTAAGGACCTAAGCTACCTCTAGAACCTAACCAAAGGAGACGAGAGGCTCTGAGAAGCCCAGCATTGAGCTCGCCGGAGAAGAAGGTCACGGCGACCCGATTTGGGGGAAGAAGGAAATGGCGGCTCACCGGTGTGTTTCACGTCGAGATAGAGGGTGGAGAGTGGAGAGCGGCTCATGGCGGAGCTATGGGTGGAGTTTGGTGGACTGCGACGCAGCGAGGAGCGCACACGAGCTCGCCGGAGTGAGCTCGCGACGGGGAGCTCGCTGCGGGTGAGTTTTAGGCGAGAGAGGGCGAGGCAGAGCGAATGGACGCGTCCACTTCGCTCGGGACGTCGCCGTGGAGGACATGCGCACGCTGGGAGCTCACAAGCGGGGCTAGGAGCGACGTACGGACACCAAATGTCGACGGAGCTCTGCCGCCGGTCGGCCACGTCGACGAGCTCGGCTTCGATTGAGAGAAAACGATGAATGTGTGACAGAGCGACTTCGACGGTAATTATCTCCGAAACCAAGACGAATTAGGGGATGATGCAGTTGACAAAGTTGGAGTTCCAATCGAGTGCTACAACATTGTCAATTAGAGCAAAAGCCAGATCGGCCTGTATTGAGATATATGGAGTTTTCAAAATCAATCGAGCAAACTGTTAAAGCCAGGACTTAGCCAAAATCGACCAAGTGCCAAAACAGCACCCAATTCTTCCTTGCAAGCACTTTTTGGACAAGTTGTGATCATTTTCATGAGATGGCCATAAAACAACTTTTGTTACTTATAAAATGTGCTACAACTTTTCTGTAGAAAGTTTTGACATGCAAACATTTTATGAAACACTTTTTAAAATCCTAAGCAAAAGAGGTTTCTAGAGCCTATTTGCATAAGTATGACTTAAGTGATTATTTTGGAGAAATGATCAACATGAACATTGTTCCCAAGGTTAAGTTAAGCATAGATAAACTATTTAACAAGGCATAACACACAAACACAAGCATGGTTCACTCAAACATAAGCATAGGGAGCCTATATAAGCAATTAAAACACATTTTGCATAAAATGACATGGCTCAAGGTAGATGATGATCATGGCATGCTTGAATAGAAGATGATGCTCATGTTATGCATGTGATTTATGCAACCATAACACTAGGGTGTTACAGCCCTCCCCCCTTACAAAAATCTCGTCCTGATATTTGAAAGCTTACTGATTTTCGAAGAATGTTTTGTAAACTTCTTTTAAATAATCCTCCGTCTCCCAAGTGGCATCTTCCTCCCCATGGTTACTCCACAACACCTTGTAGAACTTAACCACACGATTACGAGTCGCCCGTTCCTTGCGGTCAAGAACCGCTACAGGTTTTTCTTCATACACCAAGTCTGACTTCAACTTGATATCTCGAACTTCCACTCGTTCCTCTGGTACACGAAGGCACTTCTTCAATTGTGATACGTGGAAGACAGGGAAAATAGCCCGAAGCCCAACTGGGAGTTGAACTTTGTACGCCACATTCCCTTTCCTTTCGAGAATCCGATAAGGTCCCACATAACGAGGTGCAAGATTTCGCTTGACTCCGAACCTTTGTACACCCTTCATCGGAGACACCTTGATATACACATGGTCACCGATGGCAAATTCAATCGGCTTCCTTCTTTTGTCAGCATAACTTTTCTAACGAGCTTGAGCAGGTTCCAGATGTTGCTGGATGGTACAGACTTGCTGCTCTGCTTCGTTCATGAAATCGATGCCATAATACCTTCGCTCTCCGGCTTCTAACCAATTCAACGGGGTTCGACACTTTCGACCATACAGGGCTTCAAATGGAGCCATCTTGATACTCTCCTGATAACTATTGTTGTAGGAGAACTCAGCTAATGGCAACCACTTAACCCAAGAACCCTTTGAAGAGAGAGCGCATGCCCTCAACATGTCTTCTAAGATTTGGTTAACACGTTCAGTTTGACCTGCTGTTTGGGGGTGATATGCCAAACTACGGACCAAGTGAGTACCAATCTGCTCATGCAAACACTCCCAAAAACGAGCAGTGAACTGTGGTCCACGATTTGATATAATTGTTCGAGGCACACCATACTGACGAACAATGTGCTCGAAATACAACTCCGCATACTGATGTGGACGATAGTCAGTTCGAACTGGAATAAATCGAGCAACCTTGGTCAAACGATCTAAAATCACCCAGATAGAGTCGTAACCCTTAACAGAAGTTGGGAGTCCAACGATGAAATCCATGCTGACTTCTTCCCATTTCCAACCAGAAATTGACAAGGGTTGAAGTAAACCAGCTTTCATGTGAACAACCTTCACACGACAACAATTGTCACAACGAGCGACAAAAGCAGCAATCTCCTTTTTCATCATTGTCCACCAAAACAGAGGTTTCAAATCCTGATACATCTTGCTACTACCAGGATGAATAGACAAATTGGATGAATGAACTTCAGATAAGATCTGATTTCATAGTTCACGGTCTTTTGGGACCACTAGTCGGTCTTTAAACCAAAGAATTCCGTTATCATCGACCCGGAAATGCTTGGTTTCTTCTTCTTTCATTTTCCTCTTTATATGATGGATGCCTAGATCTATTTTCTGCAATTCGATGACTCGGTTGCGAAGAGTACTCTCTAGAGAAATCTGATTGAGCACCAGTGGATGCTTAAGATGTGACAACAACGGATCTTCCACTTGGATTGAGTGACAGTGCGCTTTCCGACTCAAGGCATCCGCAACCACGTTCGCCTTGCCCGGATGATAGTGCACTTGTAGATTATAATCCTTAATCAACTCAAGCCATCTTCGCTGCCACATGTTCAGTTCAGGTTGAGTGAAGATATACTTGAGGCTCTTATGGTCAGTGTAGATATTGCACAGATTACCCAGCAAATAATGCCTCCAGATTTTCAAAGCATGAACAACTACTGCCAATTCTAAGTCATGAGTAGGGTAATTGACCTCATGCTTTCGAAGTTGGCGTGAGGCATACGCGATAGCGCGACCTTCTTGCATCAACACACAGCCTAAACCAATACCCGAGGCGTCGCAGAAGACATCGAAGGGCTTCTCGATATCAGGCTGAGCTAGGACAGGAGCTGATGTCAACAATGTCCTCAACTTGTGGAATGCCTCTTCACACTCAAGCGTCCACACAAACTTCTCATCTTTCTGAAGTAGACGAGTCATAGGCTTGGATATTTTTGAGAATTCAGGAATGAATCGACGATAATATCCAGCCAGACCGAGAGAACTCCGAACCTCGTGTACCGAAGTTGGAACCTACCAATCCAGCACTTCTTGCACCTTAGCCGGATCCACCGATATGCCTTCCTCAGATAAGACATGGCCCAAGAAAGCTACTTTCTTCAGCCAAAACTCGCATTTGCTGAACTTGGCATAAAGCTGATGCTCACACAAACGCGACAACACTATACGTAGATGCTCGGCATGTTCCTCTTCATTGCAAGAATATACCAAGATATCATCAATGAAGACCACCACAAACTTGTCCAATTCGGGCACGAACACCGAGTTCATGAGATACATGAAGTGAGCAGGTGCATTTGTAAGACCGAAGGACATGACGAGATACTCATACAACCCATACCTCATCGAGAAAGCTGTCTTAGGTACATCTTCAGGACGGATCTTGATCTGATGATACCCAGATCGCAAATCAATCTTGGATAGTACCTTAGCTTTAGACAACTGATCAAACAAGATATCAATGCGAGGGAGAGGGTATTTATTCTTGATGGTCACCGCATTTAGGGGACAATAGTCCACACACATGCGCAAAGATTGACCCTTCTTCTTCACAAAGATAGCCAGACAACCCCAAGGAGAAGAACTAGGACGGATAAGACCCTTCTTCAACAACTCATTTAGTTGGGTCTTAAGCTCAGCTAGCTCATTTGGTGGCATTCTATAAGGTCTTCTAGAGATAGGAGCGGTACCTGGAATCAATTCAATTTTGAACTCCACATCCCGATCTGGAGGAAGCCCGGGTAAATCATCAGGAAATACATCCGGGAACTCACACACCACCGGAATATCCTGGATGGCCTTAGCTATAACTGCATTCACGGTGCTACGGATATGGATATCTCGAGGAAGTTGCTCTAAGAACGCTTCCCTGGTACTTGGGTCTCTCAACATCACTACGCGAGTGGTGGTGTCTATAAGAACTCCGTTACCACTCATCCAATTCATACCCAGAATTACATCTATGCCCACACCGGGTAAGACAACCAGATCAGCAAGAAACTGACGGCCTCAAATTTCCAGAGTTGCCCCAAAAACCACTTGATTGGTAGAAATATCATTCCCAGCAGCACTAATGCAATAACTACCCTTATCAAGTGTACTTGCTTTGAGATTATGCTTAGACACAAAGTCTGAACTCACAAAAGAATGCGATGCTCCCGAATCAAAAAGCACAAGTGCATCACATTGATTAACCAGAAACTTACCAGCCGTAACTACCTCACCAGCAGGGATTGCATCCACGGTTGTGTAGTGAACACGCCCCTGGCGGATGTTCCCTTGGTTGCCCTTCTTTGGCGGGTAAGGACAGTTGCTCTGCCAATGCCCGGTCTGATTGCAGTTCCAGCACGGACGGTTGGCAGGTGGAGTCTTGGCATAGTTGGGACCCGTGTTGCCCCTAGGAAGAGCAATAGAGTACCCCTTGCGGAAACCTGTTTTGGCCTAATTGTTCTTCACAGGTGGGCGATACCGCTGGTTAGGCGTTGGAGCACGGAACGGTGGCTTAGCTGCCACTGGAGCCTTGGACTGAGATGACCCTGCCCCGAACCAAAGCACAACCATCAGCCTATTTCCACTCCGCTGCTGCTGGGTCAACACGGGGAATGGAGGCCGCTGGTCCTCTCGTCAGCTCATCCCCACACCTCTGACAGATATCGAGGAGGATAGTCTGGGCTGCAACCTGAGCTGCTTCCCAAGGAGTCTGCCCATCTAAGCTACAAGTCCACCCTGTCCATGCAGGCCTGCCCCCATGTGGAGGGACAACTCCCTGCACAGCAAACCACTGCAACTCTCCTATCCTATCCAACTCCCACCAAGAATACTGAGGTGGCTCAGTATACCCTACAGACTGTAGCACTCTCCAGAGCAAGGTAGGAGTGCCAAACTCACTCAAGAAAGTGTCACTGGGACGAGGTGAAGCGGGCGCGTCCATCTGTGGAAAGGAATAGGAATACCATGGGTAAAAGTGGATTAGTTTAAGCAACATTTATTTAATTAAAAGGGACGATATTGTAAGGGAAGGAGTAGATAGAATGTATGTATGAATGCGACATGATGCATGCTCGAACCGTACGTCCTCACAAACTTAGAAAATTAATATTCTAATGGATATACGGTGGCATATATTCGTCTCTCGATACGATAACAAATGATTTACACGTGCGCTGTTAGAGTACCTGCAGAAAACTTCATTTCAGCCCAACAGTTCCCAATATATCACTCAAGAAAGCAGTAAACTAAGTGCACATTGCTTGGACATGCCCAACATGCACAAACAATGACACCACAGCTACCCGAGAAATTAAATGCTCCCCAATTAAGTTTCTTTCGTGGTTCCATGGTTTCGACATGTAACCGCTCCAGAAAACCACCGCGAACACTCCCCTAGACCGCCGTTTGGACGATCATGCTCTCACAGCTCACACTTACCAGGGCGTAGGTGCGACGTTGCATAATTCAAATCTAGCAACATATGTGGCTAATTCACATATGAAGGCTACCTCCACCATTAGACCACAGGGTAGCATAGTGCGGTCATCACACATCCATACCTGAGTACTACCGGAGATGCATAAATAAAACCCCCAAAGTCAGTACTTAAATAGCCACCTATAGTTGTTGACGGTCCTTAATGCTCACATTTAACCATCAACTAATCATAGAAAAGGATCCAAATGCAACCAACACCTAGACTTAGGGTTTTATCTGACAGAATTCCACAAGTTTTGGTGTTTGTCTATTTCTACAGGGGGTTATCAGGAAATACGGAAGAAAGGCCCACACGTCGGGTTTACATAGAGATATTAACGTGCCGCGCAATTTTCTATCATCTAGAAGACTCCAGAAGCCACGGGAACAAAGCGGAAGACGAGAGGCCTCAGGGACAGGGCGCTCGCCCTAGTCCTGAGGGCGCCCGCCCACCTGTTCTGCCCAATCAGGGTACAACTCGGGGATCATGCTCCACCGACCTAATACTTCAAGGAAAACCACACGATCAATGTCGGTTTGATCCGACGGCCCAGATTCACTTGAAGGGACTATAAAACCAGACCCCCCTGGCCCCTGAAGATCATACCTCTTCTACAGAATCAAAGTTAGGGTTTCAATTCTTCATCCAAGTAGAGAGGATCCCTCTAGTTCTTCTAGTTCTACCTCTAGTTCATCTAGATCTAGTTCTAGTTCATCTAGTTCTAGTTCTAGTTCCTCTAGTTGTAGTTCTAGTTAGTTCTAGTTGTAATCTAGAAAATAGGGAGAGAGAAGAGGAGAGCGGAGGAGGAGCCGAATCTGTCGGATCTTCCTCAACATTGTACTTTTGCAGCATCTGGTTCGTTCTTCATCGTTCTCCAGGTTCTTCAATTCATAACTCCTGAGTTCTCTAATTACTTTTATTTACATTCAAGTTATTTATTGGATTCCCGCTTGCATCAAGTGCTCTAGTCTTTGAAACATTAGAGTAGTAATCAATAGATTAGACGTGGTGTTTAGTCTTGCGATTACCTGGAATTGCACCCAATCCTGCGGATTGTTGTGGTAGCCTTAGGGTAGTGATAGCCCTAACGGTCGACGTATTCCACCACGTTCGGATCGGTGTTTGTAGGACCGTAGTCAGACCTTCCTAGCCCCCTTCTCATCTCTTTCTGTGGTTAGTGCTCTGATGTCCCGATATAAATAATCTTGAAGTAATTCTTGATTCTTGGATCAACTAGAGAACTCTCAGGAAACTTCCTCTCTTCCCACCAAAAATACTTATATAGTTATCCCTGGGCGATCTTGGATCTTAATTAGTACACTCACGTTCTCTGTGGAAAATCGATACTCTGGAATACTCCCGGGTGAAGGCTACATCGGTATCCGTGCGCTTGCGGATTTTTCTGTTTGCGTTTAAAATACCCAAGAAGCTTTCTGGCGCCGTTGAGGGGGAACGGTAGCTGTGCTAGTTTCGAACCAAGTCGTCCGTGTATCCTTTTTCTTTTCCTTTTTTACCACACTAACCTTATCACTTTCACCAAACCACATGGATTTCACTCTAAGCATTAATGAGCATGGAATTTATTTCATAGCCACTTCATTTCCTCCATGCTCATATGCAACATCTTCACAATCCATTGGTCTCTCCAACATCACCACATTCGAGATCTCCAACCCCCACTTCCTTTCTATTTATAAAAACTTTAAAAGGGTGGTTGTCGATGCATATGTTTATATTAAATATTGCAGATCTCGTTGAGTTGATCTTGATATAGGTCAGCGTTGGAGGGGAAACCACTTCACTGACATAAATTGATGGTTTCCCAAGGACAAGCTTAGTGTCCTAAAACAAGCACTGATTAGATCGTAACATGAGCTGTTAATTATTTGCAACATTACCTTGTGTATTGAGCATATAAGGATAATTGTAAAAATATTCCTTCGGGTATTCTTGTCACTAACCTTTCCACGATTGGAGCAAGAAGATCGGATGAATGACAAGCACAAGGTATGTCCAACCAATCATCATACAACATTGAATTAAATTCATCCAAACTTGAATTTTGCAAAATTCAAGCTTGGGGGAGTAATTTACATTAAAAACATCCTTTGCCATGTTGCTATGTTGGTTGTCCCTACCTTTGAGACATGCTCAATTTGTTAAATACTAATCACACTACTTCATCTTCACTTGAGTAGATCTCTATAAAAGCCATCACGCTACCTTTATTTACCCTAGTAAGAGTTTGTTTGGAAGTAATGTACATACTTCTATTGGTTTTTAAATTAAGCATGGTGCTTAGGTTAAACAGCCTTCCTTAATCTAATTAGACATGGAGTCTAGTTTGGTTATTGAACTAAAAACTGCTTGTGTACACATTGGTATATTTTGTTGGACTAACCCCTGCAGGAAAACTTTCAATATCGACCTGGGAAGTCCTGAGATAAACTCACATTGGAGATAAAGAGAGAGACACATGAAGTTTAACAATTTACACAAGGAAGGCACAAGAGATGATCGATGGAGGGTGCCACAAACACGATGCACAACCCCTAAGAAAGGAAAGCTTCCACAAGGTGATATTGTACCATCACTCTTCAATTAAGGTAACATCTTAAGGTATGTGACTATCACTGTTATAAGTTTCTCCTTATTTCTGGCGTTCACATGAATAAAAGAGACAAACATGTATGATTTACAACTCTAGATTAACCAACCCAATCGATTCAACATGTTTAGTCCTTCCACCTTTGTGATTCCACACTCCTAATCATATAAGCTAAAATATTGCACACTCAATCTTTGGAAGATATAAACAAAACATATATATAGAAAGATTATCTTTCCATAAGGTTGAGCAATCTAATCTAACAAATGTTAAATACTACACTCAAGATTTTATTATCCATCAACTTTGTCTCGCTCACTATGCTTGAGCTTAGAGAAGAACAAATACACTTTTGGTTCTGTTGGTGTTTTCCACCAACAGGGCCCATGCACTTGATCTCTGCCTTGTCTCTATGAGCAGGTACACTTCGAGCAAAATATGAAGGACTTTTATAACTCCCAGACTCCACAAAGTGAAGAACCTAGATCTACGAGCACAAACACACTGGAGATACTGGACACTCAGGCAATCACTGCCTTGAGATGCTTGAGGACGTAAACTACATCAATAACAACTACTACTACAACCATCCTCAATAAAATCAAGGTTGGAATCAACAGAGGCCTAACTACTCAGAGGCGACCCAGGACGCCCTGTCATCCTGATCTCCATCGGCATGGTGGACTTTTCAGAAGACACTCTACGACACCGGATCTGATGTCAACATAATGGCCGCAGTCACTTATCAGCTCCTGCATGGAACCATGCCACTACAACCAACATACATTCGGCTCCAGATGATTTTAAGGTTATTGACATGGGAGAAGACGAATTCGATCCACCCGTCATCCTTGGAAGACCGTTCCTCAACACCGTTAAAGCAATCATCTACATTGGAACCAGAGAAGTCCACATGCACTTCCCCTCTGAGAAGGTACGCCGCTATTTTAATGACCCTAACTATATAATTGAAGACTCTAAGCAGGTCAGGACAAGAAGAAGACGACGCAACCGCAACCAGAGGAGGCAAATCATCAAGGACGGATGGGTAGACTATGAAGGATAAGTTGTAAGGTCTGAAGACATACAACTTGAACAGAACTGTCCTGAGGAGACCGTAGCACCGAGTCAGGTGTGGAGAGAGAAGATAGTTATACATGAAGACCAGGCGCTTCCGGAACCACCGACTACGCCATCCAGCGAATCCCAGGATAACTGAGAAAATAGAGAGTCCCGTTCGGAGGACTTAAAAACACCGAACGCCTTGCCAAGAGGTAAACTTGGTAGCTATCTTTTTCCTTTCAATTATTTAAAACAGTTTGCTTAGTTAATCAGGTTCATATCATCTTAAAAAGAAAATAAAAATGTTAAAAATAGTAAGCCCCATGTGAGTATGCTCGTGGCATAAAACCCATAAGTACATCCACTGTGGTGGCGTAAAAATGAAATAAGTATATTCCTGTCCTATAAAAATAAAATTATAAATGATCCTACTAAGAGAGTAACATTTATTGAGGAGACTCAACATGATAAAGGCTATATACTTATTCTAACACTTAACTAGTTCCACAAAGCTTTGTTGTCTATTTGAGCTCCACAGAATTCAAGGATCAAAGAAGACTAGTAGACGGAGGACATCCTAATCAATGTCAGGGTGCTGCCGACATTCAAATACACTTCCGCCACCTGCTACATCAAAAGGAATTACGTCAAAATCTAGCTTGGGGGAGAGCACCTCCATTTATCCAGCTAAGTGTTCTACTCATGTTTATATTTTACTCAAATAATAAAAAGATGCATAATCATAAAAACCCAAATAAAGATTTTGTGCTTATATATATCTTTGCTTAGTTTGCTAAATAAATAAATAAATAAAGTTTGCTATGAACCCTCATGATAAGCTCTCACATGAAAATGATGAATAATTGCTCTGCCATGATTAGTTCTAAAAATTGAAATCTCTCAAGTTTAGGCATGACTGTTATTAATTAAGATTTTCTCTAAACATGAACTTGTGGGAGAGTACTTGATCTAAAGTCTAAGTCGTTAACGAATACGATATGGGAAGGTTGAGCTGTTGTTTATCTGTTCCTAGAGATGCTAGAATTCTGGAGAATTTTATCTTTAAAAAATCTTTAAAATATCACATGATGAGTTCCTGTATGATGAGTGTTTAAATTCCTACCACAGCCATATATACATGCTTGTTAGACTATGAACCATACATTTACTTTTTACTGCTTATGAGCATTGAGTGTAGTCAAGCTGTGTAGACCCTTAGGAGCTTGTCATGTGGTTAAAATCAAGATTCACTTGCACGTTCATTCATACATGCTGCTTCTACTCCGGAAGTACCATCCACATATATCCACCCATTTCCATCTCCAGAACCACCCAAAAATATTCTACTCCTAATCCGGGAGAGAATAACCAAAAATATTTCTGTTTTTCCCCTGTGAAATAAATGCTCAAGTTATCTTGTTACTACCACTTGCTATATTATCTCATGAGATGAGTGCTCTAAAAAAAGAAAAAAAAAGAGATACGAGGAAATAAAAAGGGGCAAGTGCCCGGAACCTCAAAAGAAAAGAAAAAGTGAGACGAGAGGTAAAAATGGACATGTGTCCGACAGTAGAATTAGGGGTACAAGATACCCACATGAGAGAAAATAAAAAGAAAATATAGGGCATCTCATTCTCCTCAAAAAGTTTCAAAAGAGCAAGAAAGGTATGTATCCCCTCAAAAGAGCATAAGTAGAATTAGACTTCCACCATTGTTATCACCATCATCACCATACACCATTCATTCGCCACACATGCACATCTTGATTTGACTTATTGACTTGTTCTTCTGGATCCATGGTTTGACTATGCAATAAATATCTTGTAAGTATGTATTAGCTGTCTCCCACCTATGAGCTCCAGATATGAAAACCTTATTAGAGTAGGGTGAGAGAGAAGGCAATACCACTATGCCTCATACCAAAAATACCACATACTCTGAGAGAAGGCATACACCATTACTGCCTTGGTAAGGATCCAGAAATACCACAAATGAGAGACTAGAGAGAGTCATACAAGGAATCTCTGAGTTTTATTTGAAAATCTGCAAAAACTCCAGAGCTATAGTTAATCGAAGAACAAGAGACATGGTGCTTGACTAGACTGTTCGATCTTTTAACTACTCAAGACAGAAGTGACGGTTGCAAGCCCCATGGTGGAAGGTAAAATGAGTAAGTTTAAATCTTAACAGTTTACCCTAACTCAGAGATGAGATCTTGTTTGAACTCATGTGTACCTTTAAGGCATGAAACCACTGCAGAAACTCTTGAGTTCATCTTTGCTCAGGGACGAGCAAAGGTTAAGCTTGGGGGAGCTTGTTGACGGTCCTTAATGCTCACATTTAACCATCAACTAATCATAGAAAAGGATCCAAATGCAACCAACACCTAGACTTAGGGTTTTATCTGACAGAATTCCACAAGTTTTGGTGTTTGTCTATTTCTACAGGGGGTTATCAGGAAATACGGAAGAAAGGCCCACACGTCGGGTTTACATAGAGATATTAACGTGTCGCGCAATTTTCTACCATCTAGAAGACTCCAGAAGCCATGGGAACAAAGTGGAAGACGAGAGGCCTCAGGGACAGGGCGCCCGCCCTAGTCATGAGGGCGCCCGCCCACCTGTTCTACCCAATCAGGGTACAACTCGGGGATCATGCTCCACCGACCTAATACTTCAAGGAAAACCACACGATCAATGTCGGTTTGATCCGACGGCCCAGATTCACTTGAAGGGACTATAAAACCAGACCCCCTGGCCCCTGGAGATCATACCTCTTCTACAGAATCAAAGTTAGGGTTTCAATTCTTCATCCAAGTAGAGAGGATCCCTCTAGTTCTTCTAGTTCTACCTCTAGTTCATCTAGATCTAGTTATAGTTCATCTAGTTCTAGTTCCAGTTCCTCTAGTTCTAGTTCTAGTTAGTTCTAGTTGTAATCTAGAAAATAGGGAGAGAGAAGAGGAGAGCGGAGGAGAAGCCGGATCTGTCGGATCTTCCTCAACATTGTACTTTTGCAGCATCTGGTTCGTTCTTCATCGTTCTCTAGGTTCTTCAATTCATAACTCCTGAGTTCTCTAATTACTTTTATTTACATTCAAGTTATTTATTGGATTCCCGCTTGCATCAAGTGCTCTAGTCTTTGAAACATTAGAGTAGTAATCAATAGATTAGACGTGGTGTTTAGTCTTGCGATTACCTGGAATTGCACCCAATCCTGCGGATTGTTGTGGTAGCCTTAGGGTAGTGACAGCCCTAACGATCGACGTATTCCACCACGTTCGGATCGGTGTTTGTAGGACCATAGTCAGACCTTCCTAGCCCCCTTCTTATCTTTCTGTGGTTAGTGCTCTGATGTCCCGATATAAATAATCTTGAAGTAATTCTTGATTCTTGGATCAACTAGAGAACTCTCAGGAAACTTCCTCTCTTCCCACCAAAAATACTTATATAGTTATCCCTAGGCTATCTTGGATCTTAATTAGTACACTCACGTTCTCTGTGGAAAATCGATACTCTGGAATACTCCCGGGTGAAGGCTACATCGGTATCCGTGCGCTTGCGGATTTTTCTGTTTGCGTTTAAAATACCCAACAATAGTCCTTATGTGGGCAAGGAGGATTCGACCACTGGCATACTTAAATATTGATTTACACCTTTGTATTTTAAAAACTCTTTTATTTTTAAATACACAAACGCTGCACTTATTATGCTGAACTTGCTCCGATGCCAGCTGTCACAGAACCGACCAAATTATAAGAGTTCAAGTGTAGAAACGAACGACTAGCAATCAAGTTTCCAAACTTGAGCCCATATAATCCTGGTAGTCAATTGAAATCACGAAGGACTTCAAACCAACTTACAACAAACCAAGATCGTAATAATTCAGCACAACACAGCGAATGTTATATAGTCATTCATTGCCGTCGAAGCGGCACCACATCGGAGTTATTAAGTTATTACAACACATGTTCGAAGTAGCGGAAGCAAAATAATTACAAACGCACTTTCCAAACTTCAGTTCACATGTTCGTGTTACTGCCAGAGTCTACACTATCCTTCCAAAAGCAACAGGGACGAGTTTGTTAGAGAACCGTGCCCAACGGTTAGTCCTCATCCCCAGCGGGATGGAGACAGGTCTTGCAGAAGCCGTCATAAAGGATGTCATCTACAACAGGTGGGAATAAACCCTGAGTATGAGATTGTACTCAGCTATACTTACCCATCTAGTAAAACATAAAAGACACCAAGGATCATGCAAGGCTAACATCAAGTGGAGCAGGTTGACTCACATTTGTCAAAAGCTTGCATTAAAACTACATTATTGTGAGAGCATCTTATTTATTCATCATCAGCCTACCACTAGATTAGCACCTGTACTAAAGCACTTCACTTGATTATTACAAGCAATAATAACCATATCAAGTTCATCATATATTCTCCCTTGCTATCATCATTATCATGAACCAAAGTTCCTTAGTGAATGCTACGTTTGCCGCTGCTCTATCAAGTTCTCACTAACCGGGAGAGACGGCGATTCGAATCGAATTCCTATCCAGCTGGAGGGGTATTCCCATCACTCACCCAAGCTTCCCCTGCCGGAGAGCCCACGGGTCACCTTTGATACGACTCCGGAATCGCGGTTCCGATAAGCGCCACACTCTCAGGGCTACCACTCTGGCAGGGAGGTCAGGAATTTTAACTCACCTGCCTTTGGGCTTACGCCAATGGTCCCCCGCACACCACACTTCCTCCGGTAGTGCGCACTTTATACTTATCGACCTTCCGGCCTGAGTCATATTACTCGGCTTCGCGGACGGAACGAGTTATCCGACCAACTAAGTGTTAGGCATGCGTTCAACATGACAAGAGGACGTACAACGGTTGGTCCTTAGCTGCCACAGACGGAGTTACTACAACCTTGCAAAACTCCGCCCGGCTTAAGTCAATTTAATCAAATTCCATTCACGATAGCACATATAGACCATCGTATACTGACACAACCCTATATCGCGCAGGTGACAGGAAATCACCCGACTTCTACCGATTAAGCATGGCTAAGCTGCTACTCGATCCTAACTCTATAACCAAGGTGTAGTGAGTTATCTGGACAAGGATGGAGTAAAATGCAGCAAGAGTTTCATCACAACTCCTATACTTAATGCAGCAATAGATATAACATATTAAGTAAACTTTCGAAAGTAAAGGGAGGCTTAGAATGCTCCGGGGCTAGCCTTTCACGAACGAGGCTGGCTCGTGGTTCGGGCACTCAACTTCTTCTTCGGGCTCCTCGAGTCCGACTGGCTGGACCTCCACTTCCTGGCTGCCCTCCTGGCCGTCGGGGTTCACTTGGAGCTCGTAGGAAGCAGTCGCGTCCGATGCACCTATTGCATGCTCAACGAATAAGAAGATGTGCATAAAAGTATGAATGCTTAACGCATAAATAAACTCACTGGACAAAGGTAACTTCTAATTTAACTCACAAAGGAAAACCACATGAATTAACAAACTAGGCAAGTCAACCTATAAGCAGCAAGCAACACAAAACAGAACAGCTCACTAAACAGACCATAGCTGTTGCTACAAGGATCCAACAAACTCAAGTGAGGACATTCTGGAGAGCTCATGAAATTATCTACAAATCATCTTTTAACATCACAGCAAGATTCATGGGTTAACCAGGTCATTTAAACAAAGTTCCAGGTTCTGCCCCAGAAAAACAGAGAACACTTATTTCTGGAACCCCAACTTGGAACAGCTATAACTTTTCAACTACTAGGCCAAATGACCCCAAATATAAACCACAGCTAGTCCATAAAGTTTACAACAACTTTGATTTAGACAAGACTCCCAGAAAAACAAGTTAGCAACAAGTAAAGACTATATTACTCCCTTGCTGTCCAGAATAGCCTTTAACCCTTGAATTAATTATTTGATGACATAACCAAAACATAAACAATGCCAACCACATGGCTTATGAGCACAAGCACACCACAAGATAACCAGAACATCATAGGATAACCTCCAAACAATTACCAACAAGGCATTTATTAATTTAATTCTAGAAAAGAGCATAAATACAAGATACTAGTAAAAGTGCTCAGAAAAATCTACAAAAATTACAGAAGCACGAGTATAGCATCAAAGCATCACCATAAACATTTCAGAGCAATTGCACATACCAAATTAAAGATATGCATTTAACATGTGACAAGGTGTGTATTTCATAAATTCAGAAACATTACTTATATGGTGTCAAACAACAGATTTCAGATTATTTATATATTATGAATACCATAAACAAGTTCACCACCAAAGTAGAGCACTAGCATAAGCACCAATTATTTTATATGATTTAATTAAGGAAACAAGCCAAATCTCAAACATAAATTACATATCAAAGCTGCAGTACTCCAAAAATCATGAAATATTTATCATAGCACTCCAGTACCACACAGAGACTACCATAAAAATTTCATAGCAAACTAAGCAGTAAAACCAGAGATATGAATTTATCCAAGAATAACAAGATTAAATCCTTAATAAATATTTTCCCAGAAAACATGGTTCATTTTATATTTTTATTAAAAACTAGCCGTCTCAAGGAATACCACAAAATTCATTTCACAGTTTTTGGATCACCAGAACCAGAGATATGATTTTTGCAAGAAGACCAAAAATCAGGATTTGAATAAAAGAAAAGGAGGGAAGGGAGGTGACACTGACAGCGGGCCCTGCATGTCAGGGTCATCTTCCCCACAGCCAAGGCGACTCTCGCCGGCGATTTCTCAGCGACGGCGAGGTCTCCGGCCAAACCAAGGGCACCATTGTGATCCCCAGACTCTAACGACTCGATAGATCCCCTTTTCCCCACGGCGGAGCCACCGGAAGGGGCTCGCCGTCGATCATGGCGGCTCGGCGGAGGTGCTCGGCGTTACGCCGGAGCCCTCAGGCCGGTAGAGCGTGACCTAGGGTTTCCTACAGCACCAGCGGACTACGGCGAAGCTTCCTAGGTAAGCGGCTAGGCTTGAAACGTCGTGGGACGCGCTGGCCACGGAAGACCCCAACTCCGGCGGAACACGGCGGCGCTGCGCATCCTGTCCGGCGACAGTGGGTGCGGTAGAGCGTCCAACGAGAGGCGCAACCGCTAGCTAAGGACCTAAGCTACCTCTAGAACCTAACCAAAGGAGACGAGAGGCTCTGAGAAGCCCAGCATTGAGCTCGCCGGAGAAGAAGGTCACGGTGACCCGATTTGGGGGAAGAAGGAAATGGCGGCTCACCGGTGGGTTTCGCGGCGAGTTAGAGGGTGGAGAGTGGAGAGCGGCTCACGGCGGAGCTATGGGCGGAGTTTGGTGGACTACGACGCAGCGAGGAGCGCACACGAGCTCGCCGGAGTGAGCTCGCGACGGTGAGCTCGTTGCGGGCGAGTTTCAGGCGAGAGAGGGCGAGGCAGAGCGAATGGACGCGTCCACTTCGCTCGGGACGTCGCCGTGGAGGACATGCGCGCGCTGGGAGCTGACAAGTGGGGCCAGGAGCGACGTACGGACGCCAAATGTCGACGGAGCTCTGCCGCCGGTCGCCCACGTCGACGAGCTCGGCTTCGATTCAGAGAAAACGATGAATGTGTGACAGAGCGACTTCGACGGTAATTATCTCCCAAACCAAGATGAATTAGGGGATGATGCAGTTGACAAAGTTGAAGTTCCAATCGAGTGCTACAACATTGTCAATTAGAGCAAAAGCCAGATCGGCATGGATTGAGATATATGGAGTTTTCAAAATCAATCGAGCAAACTGTTAAAGCCAGGACTTAGCCAAAATCGACTAAGTGCCAAAACAGCACCCAATTCTTCCTTGCAAGCACTTTTTGGACAAGTTGTGATCATTTTCATGAGATGGCCATAAAACAACTTTTGTTCCTTATAAAATTTGCTACAGCTTTGCTGTAGAAAGTTTTGGCATGCAAACATTTTATGAAACACTTTTTAAAAGCCAAACAAAAGAGGTTTCTAGAGCCTATTTGCATAAGTATGACTTAAGTGATTATTTTGGAGAAATGATCAACATGAACATTGTTCCCAAGGTTAAGTTAAGCATAGATAAACTATTTAACAAGGCATAACACACAAACACAAGCATGGTTCACTCAAACACAAGCATAGGGAGCCTATATAAGCAATTAAAACATATTTTGCATAGAATGACATGGCTCAAGGTAGATGATGATCATGGCATGCTTGAATAGAAGATGATGCTCATGTTATGCATGTGATTTATGCAACCATAACACTGGGTTGTTGCAGTATATGTGCAGAAATGAAAGTCTAATCTTCTATACTCAAGCTAGGTAATCCGATATATATCCCAGAACATATATCGCAGCATGCTACCCATTTGGAATACACCCACATATACATCAAACATGTATACGTGGCTGCACCTACTACCCACAATTAAGTACTTCATATATACATGTGTGCAACATGTAAATATTCCAGTAGCCACAGCTAACACTCCCCTAGACCGACGGTTGGACGGTCATGCTCTCACAGCTCACACTTACCGTTGCGTAGAGGCATATAGATCCATACATTACCACTCAAGCAAGTGGCATCCATAAAATTTCACGTCGTATGGACAACGAAAGGAAAACATTGCTTACCGTGGTGTAGAGGTACATGATCCATTCATTACCACGTAAGTAAGTGGCATCCATATTATTACATGCCATATGGACGACGAAAGGAAAAACCCCCATGTTAGTAATACTTAGCCACATAGAAGTCCTTAGGTGGGCATAAAGGGTATGACAACTGGCATGGTACATGTTGTTCAAACATTTTAACACAGCCCTATGTATAATCTAGTTTGCCAATTAGTTTGGGAAAAAATATTCCTTTGTTTTTAAATACATCTATGATGGTTAAATGCTTAATCTTGCTCCAATGCCAGCTGTAACAGAACCGTCCAATTTATAAGAATTCAAGTGAATTAGCGACCACGGGAGCAGTCAAGCCAATGGACTTGAACCAATATAAACCCGGTAGTCCGATGAAACCTCAGAAGATCTCGATTCAACCAATATACAACCAAGACCATACATGATCAAGCATCGCCATCACAGATTACAACATTCGTCATAGAACATAGTTTTACATACACATCAGAGTTCAAAATAGCGTTATTACAACATAGTTCAGTAGCGGAAGCAAATTAGTTTGAAACCGCACACACTCAGTTTAATTACATGCCAGCTTCATGATCAACCCAACAAAAGCACAACTGAAGGTACGAGAGGTGATCTTGCCCGAGATCTATTCATCATCCACAGCCGGATGGTGACAGTTAGCACAATAGCCGTGATACATGACATCATCTGCAACAAGGGTAAATAAAACCCTGAGTACGAGAAGGTACTCAGCTAGACTTACCCGTCATAAACCAGAAATAAAGTGACACCAAGGTGTATGCAAGGCTCATATTTGTGGACAGGTTTGACTCACATTTTGCAATAAAAGCTTTAGTTTTATGTACCACATTTATCCATTTTCAGCAGCAAGTTCATTACTTAAAGCATCTATCCACTAGGTTAGCACCTGTTCTAAGCATACAGTTGAGTATTAATTATCACAATAACAACTATATTCGGATTATCATATAGCCATCATCATTCTCATCATAACCATCAAGTTTATTTAGTGAGTTCTACGTTGCCGCTGCTCGAGTCAAGTTCTCTCTATCCGGGAGAGACGGCGATTCGAATCGATTCCTATCCATCTGGAGGGATATTCCTAGCACTCACCCAAGCATAACTCATGTGGGCAGCTCGGATCACCTTTAGCACAACTCCAGACCAATTCTCAGGTCCGTACAGCGCCGCACCCCCAGGGACCGCCAATCTGCCAGGGTCAGGACTCTAACCTGACTCCTCGATCTTACGCCATTGACTTCCCGCACATACTTGCTACCAACCGGGGTGTGCACTTAAACCGAACGGGGTATCCGGCCGGAGATGGACTTGTAGGCTTCGCGGTCGGAACGACTTATCCGGCCAACTAAATGTTAGGCATGCGTTCAACATGACACGAGGACGTACAACGTATCGGTCCTTAAACGACACAGACGTGGATAGATTCACACCCAAGACCTCCATGCCTTGTTGCTGCACTATCGTCATCCCACCCGGTCTCAAATTCATTATTAGCACATGGTTATTTCCACGATAGCAAATATAGCCAACCGTGATCAAGTATCCACCTATCTCTCGCAGGTGACACGAAATCACCCGGCTTCTACCGAGCTAAGCATGGCTAAGCATTATTTCGGTCCTGGACCTATTTAGGTAAGGTATAAGGTGGACAAGGTAGTCATTATGCAGCAAGGGTGTCATATCAACGCCTAACACTTAATGCAACAATACATAACCATAGTAATTGACAGCTGGACATGGTAACAAAATAGTAGGAGTCTTATAATGCTCCAGGGCTTGCCTTCAACGTAGGTGGAAGGACGGTGGTCGGGGCACTCTGGTAGATCCTCCTCCTCCTCAGCTCCTTCCCCTTGAGGTGGCTCCCTATGTTGCTCCTCCGGCTCTGGTGGTGCGAACTCCAGGACCGTCACGCCCTTGGGTACACCTATGTATGCATGACAAGGCGATAAACATAGGGAATGCACATATGATGCATGATGTCATGATGATAAGCCAAAGGAACATAAAACAGGGTGCAAACATGAGCATAAGGTTCTAAGATTAAGAGGATCATGAACTAACAGTAAGTGCATACTTCTTCTCTGGTAGAGAGGCTAACTAGACAAGCAATCAACCTTGGCCACTCACACTTAGTAGTTGGTGCTATGGACAGACTGGGTAGTAACAAGTTTTAGCTATAACTTAATAATCAGTTGTCCAAACTAAGCAAGCAGACACTTTCTGAAAAGCTTAACAAATTTTCTACAATTCACTTTTAAACATCCCAGAAAGATTCCCAACCGAAATATGCTGAAACAGGCAAAGTTGGCTGGCTGCCCCGGAAAATCCAGAGAGCAATCACTTCGCAGCAACTTCTAGCAACAGTCATAACTCTTAAACTACTTAGCCAAATGTCATGAAATTTGGACACAAGGTAAACAAGTAAGTTAGCTACAAGTTTGTTATAGGAAAGTTTTAAAGAAAAATTAATCTTCAAGCAGTTCTTAAACAATTGCTATCAGCTACACAAAATAAGCTCTAGGCAAGACATAATTAGCAAAATAATATTTTAACACATACTAAGAATGCAACAATGGTTCAAACCAAAGGCACCAGTAGCTAGAGCATGTCTAAGAAACATCATAAAATGTAATGGCAAGGTTTAAACTCATTTCTATAATCACCTTTTCTATTTATTTAATTATTAAGATGATTTAATGAGCATGCAACACAAGTGCTCCAACAATTACCACAAATTTACAGCAAGCTATCTAGGCTACCACAAGGTTACTGTAAAAGTTTCATGGCTCTTGCACATGCAGATTATGAGGTACAAAAATAACAAGCTAACAATAGCATTAAAGGCATAAATGTGAAACCCTATCAAAAAGTGTCAAACAACAGATTTCAGATTTTTCTTGGCTTTGCTTACACATGATCACATCACTCAGCAAGTCTCATCACAAAAGGAGTTATAATTTATTTATTAAAAATACTACAAGAAACTCCTATTTAAACAAGAAATATTTATAACTTCACCAACAGTCATCCAAAAATCATGATAAATTTATCAGTGCCTATTCATGTCTTAGATAACACTCTCCTAAATTTGCATGGGCATAAGACTCATAGATCTCAAGATATAATCACCTTCTATTTAACCAAGACAGGGGAGAGCTCGTCGCCGGCGAATGTCGACAACGGCGAGGTCTCGGTTGAATCCAAGGGCATAGTCGTGACCCTCTCACCAAGGCAGACCTGCCGAGGTGCAAAACCCTACTCTACCGAGCTCTAGGGGGCTCGTTGGCGTGAATGGCGGCTCGATGGCGCTGCGGGCATTACGCCGACGAACCTAGGCAAAGGCGACTCAGTAGAGGTTGCGAACGAGCAAGAGTGAGGCAAGGCGAAGCTATAGGAAGAAGAATCACGGCCAGAGGTGAACCACAGAGGTCTGGCCACGTTGCCGGTGATCTCTGCGAACTCCGGTGAGGTGGAGCTCGCGACAGAGTTGACAATGCGACCTCACCAGTGCTCGACTAGGGAAAAGAGGTGGATGTCGAGGTAGAGGATGTTGCGGCGGAGCTCTGGACGGGCTGGCTTGGCCGGAGACGCGGTGGCGTGGCCGGGAGAGCTCGCCGAGGCAATTGCGGAGGGAAATGTGGCGCTCTGGGCGAGTGGACGATGCGTCTGAGGCGTTTAGGCGGTGCGTGGCGACTTGTGGATGACGTCCATGCTGACAAGAGGGGCCATCGGCGGCGTACGGTCGACAGGTGGCCGGACATGTGGTGGCGGACGGTGACTATCCAAACTGAATCGAGGTGTGAAACGCCCGATCGTAGTGACTGAAACTCGATCTTCGCTGACGTTTTACTCTTGATTCACTCGATGGTTTTGGCACGAATTTGTTTCTTTGGATAGAGCTACATGAGTTCTACAAGATTGCTTTAAGGATCAAGGTCTGGATCGGCTTGGATTTCAAATTATAAAGCTCCCAAGTACCCTACCCCGAAACTGCAGTTTCCAGACTTAGCCAAATTCGACTAAGTGTTGGAAACAACACTGGTTTCTGGGTTGTGGGCCACTTTTGGTCAGGTTCCAAGCATTTTCATAAAACATCATCAACACAGCTTTTGTAGCTTATAACATTTACTACAACTTTGCTTTATATGACAATTACATGCAAGGTCTCTAACACTGGTTGCATAAAAGGTGTTTAATAAGAGGTTAAGGGGGTCAACTAGGTCAACCTAGGGTTAACTATGACTTAGGGGCATTTTTGGGTGAAACCTCCAACACAAACTTTATTCAAAATGATATTGTAAACATGATTAAAGTACTTTGAAAGACAATATGAACTTATATGCATTGGTCACACATTACTTTCACATATAGCAAGTCACATAAGCAATTCAATCACATAGTGTATACACCAAATGACATGTGATCATGGTATGATGCTCGTGGATGAGTATGATGATGCTTATGTTGATGCAATGCTCATGGTTAACATGCAAGCTAACACTAGGAGTGTTACAGCCCTCCCCCCTTACAAAAATCTCGTCCCGAGATTTGAAAGACGTACCATTTTTCATAAAAGGAGGGGTAAGTTACTTGCAAATAGTCTTCCCTTTCCCAAGTGGCATCTCTTTCACTTTGATGGTTCCACAGCACCCTATAAAGTTTAATCACTCTCCCTCGAGTAACCCTTTCCTTGACATCAAGAACTTGTACAGGCTTTTCTTCATAGGATAGATCTGACTGTAATTTAAGATCTTCTGTTTCAACTCTTTCTTTGGGCACGCAAAGACATTTCTTATGTTGGGACACATGGAATACAGGGTAAATAGCTCTCATCTCAGGAGGTAGTTGTACCCTGTAAGCCACCTTACCACTCTTCTCGGTGATTTGGTAGGGACCCACATACCTAGGGGCAAGTTTTCTCTTCATACCAAAGCGGTTTACCACTTTCATAGGTGAGACCTTTAGGTATACAAAGTCACCTACTTCAAACTCGAGTGGTCTTCTTCTTCGGTCAGCATAGCTTTTCTATCTAGCTTGGACGGCTTCCATGTGTTTTTGGATAACAAGAACTTGTTGTTCGGCTTCCTTGACGAAGTCAATCCCGTAGTACCTTCTTTCACCAGGTTCGACCCAGTTTAGAGGAGTTCTACATTTGCGGCCATACAAGGTGTTGACACCATTTTTGGGCACGTGTCTAGGATGGCAGGATAGGGTGGCAGTACGATGCGGGTTGCTGATGAGGATGGTTGCCGATGAGGGAAAGGTTGAATGTGACTAAGTCCACAGGCAGTAATATGGTGCCGATGGCTGGATAAAAAGGTCTGCCGATGACTATGGCAAGGGGATTGCCGATGATGCGAAGGAGGAGTCCGGAAGCTGCCAGTTGTCATGTGGAGGAGTTTCGGTTTGTCACGAAGGATAGTTTTATTATTTCCTTAGTTATTTGCATCGTTTTGTATACGGATTCCGTGTAATTTGGAATTCGAATTCTAATCGTGTCTGGTTGTAGCTCTTTGAGCAGGGTATAAATATAAACCCTAGGACCTTGTAATAAAAAAGGAAATCAATCAAACACACGTTTTTACTCATATTCCAGCATCTACTTTTCGACGACTTCGTCATACTTTTTTCTTTTTATTACGAGTTCTTAGGAATTCGTCGACTTAAGCTCGGCGTGTTCTCGAGTTCCGCGTGAGTACCTCTTAGCCGTGACATCCGGGTGCATCGCTGTTGTCAGGACTAAAGTATTCGAGTTATCACCTTTGCCGATAGCAAGGTCAAATCGGCTGGCACGCCTTAACGTTTGAATCGGGTATTAGCCCTTTGTGTTTGCAGATCAGTTTTGCATCAACACATCTTTTGGCACGCCCAGTGGGACAGATTCAAGATCAAGATCAACATGTCGATCTCTGACCTCGATCAAGAGAACGTCATCCCCGTGACGGAGGCCAACCTCAAGGATGAGCAAAAGCAAGCTATTGCCCAAGCCATGGAAGAGTTCAAGCAGCAATGCCTGAGGTCTTTCAGCATAAACAGGAGCGGCGAAGTGGTCCAGAAAGATGCACAGCCGGCACCACGGCAGGTCACCTTTGACGCCAATCCTGGCAAGCTTCAAGATATGGTTGACAATGCCATCAATCGAGCGTTGATCAACCAAGCTGGTGTACTGTCTAATACGGTTTTGAACGCCGTGGCAAGAACTTTCAAGGAAGGACAAATCCCGCCAGATTATGTGGGGCCCTCCCATCATCAGCCAACGGCACCAGAGGTCACGGCTCCATCGGCTGCCTTGACGAATGCAAGTGCACAGTCTGCCGTCCCTCCAAGTACATTGGGGACTACTGGTGCACTATCTATGCCGATGGCAACCAACCCACAAATTTCAGTTGGACAGCATAAACTGACAACAGATATGTTGGCATCGGCAATGTCAGGGTTAACTCTTCCTCCCAACTGGTGGGGTTATGGTATGCCTCCAGAGTTGACGCCGGGAACATCACAAATAACTGACATGAGGGGCAAAACTCCTATGACATCGGCACCTCCCAATGCGTCGGTGAACCAGAGTCCTCGGTATACCACAACTACTACTGCAAGGCCTCACACTGGGAATCCTCAAGATTCAATGTTTCAGATGCCCAACGCATCGGCAGAGTCAATGCTGATGCAACAGAGGCCTATGGCCCAGTCGGGGTATGTCAATTCAACGACGGTACCCAATTAGCAATCATCGGCAGCACCTATGCCGATGAACGCTAATAATGGATGGCCTGGACAGCAAGCCTTTCCACAATCGCCCCAGCAGGGTTATCAGACTACAGGGTTCCAGCAAGGGCAGGTCTATCCCGGGTTCCAAGGTCAGGGGATTCCCAACAAGCCAATAAATTTTGGACAGCAACTCGGAGGACAGCCAATCGGTGGACAGCAGTTTGGTAGTCCGCAGATTGGAGGACAGGTGACCAATACAATGTTCCATGCAGGTCACGTCCCGAACAGACACGTGGAGGTTCGCCACCAAGTGCCAGATCCGCAGCCGCCTCATCGGCAAGATGCCGATGCGTATTGGGCCGATAAGATTGCTGAAGTAATGAGGGAACAATTTGGGATAAAACCCAAAGTCAACACTTATTCTTATCGGACACATATCAGGGATAAGTATGCCTCTCAGGAGTTCGAAAGTTTAAGTCATTTGGTGCAGAGGATATCTGATCAAGACATCAAGCCTTTCGAGCCTAAGAGGGCATGGAATAAGAAAGTGTCATTTGTTGATGAAGCAACAAGCTCAGATTCCGATGAGGAACCAGTAATCGGTTTGGCAGAGTGGGTAAAAAACAAGAAGCCGATGTCTTGTCCTTTTGGGCAGAAGGAACCAGAGAAGTTTGCCTTTGACACCGCCAAGGCCGATAGGATATTTGACTTTCTACTTCAGGAAGGTCAAATCAAACTGTCACCTAACCATGTGATCCCATCGGCAGAAGAGTTGAAGAGGATGAGATATTGCAAGTGGCATAATGCAACTTCACATGACACCAACGAGTGCAAAGTATTCAGACAGCAGCTGCAATCGGCTATAGAGTCCGGGAGAATCAAGTTCGACAGTTCCAAAGCCCAGAAGCCGATGAAGATAGACCAACATCCTTTCCCGACAAACATGTTGGATGCTAAGGGGAAGGCTAAGGTCTTAACGTCGGAGACAGCTGAGAAGAGTGCATCGGTAGATCCTCAGCATCAAGTTACTACTGCCGATGCAAGAAGTCAGGGCTTGGTTCAGGAAGGAACTAGCTCAGGGAGGCTTCCTCGATCTGGCATCGTCATAACTCATAGGAGGCCTCGAGAAAAATGGCAACAACGGGAAGATCGGTATCGACGCCAGCAGGAAGATTATCAACGGGAAGAAGAAAGACGCCGACAGGAGTGGAATCGGCACAGGGATCATTGGAATTGCCCATTCTTCATCCATTGTTGGGAGGAAAATATCAAGCTTCCTACTGTCAGAGACTGCCCTGAATGCAACGGTTATGATCGGTACGATAGGAACGATCGGCGTTATCATGATGATGAACGGCGAGCTAATGGGCCGATCAGAGGAAGGGTGTCAGTTCATGACCGGCTGGGGGGCAGGTTCAGTGGGCACAACAGACTTAGTGACCGTGTCCAGTATTTTCCCAGGAACCAAGAGGAGCTTGAAGGAATGGCTGATGCGCGGGTTCCCGATGAATTCATATTTTGCAGGGATGCTAACACGCATCGCATGGAGTCAAGGGAGAACCGACGCCCGACGGCAAGGCAAAGGCCACTTCCTCCATGGTGCCCTCGAGGATTAACCAAGACACAGAAAAGGAGATTGCAACGAGAAAGGCAAGAGGAGCTAAACAAGGGAGAGAACTCTGGAAGTCGGCAGCCGTCAGACACTAAGAGGGAAGGTCCATCGGCAGGCGTCAACATGGTCTTCATGTTGCCTATGGAGTTTCTTGCACCAGCCAGTGACGATGACTTGGAATTTTCTGATCAGATAGCTCAGTTGGCTCTGGATCCGATGACGGCTATCTTTGAGAAACCTGCCGATGACGAGAGGCAGCATCTTAAAGCTTTGTTCCTCAAAGGAAGGGTTGATGGGCAGCCAATGACTAAGATCCTAGTTCATGGTGGAGCTGCTATTAATATTATGCCGTATGCAGTATATCGGAAGCTTGGGAAAGGGGATCAAGATTTGACCAAGACCGATATGATGCTCAAAGACTTTGAAGGAAACGTGTCTCCAATCAAGGGGGCGATATGTGCAGAGTTGACCATCGGCAGCAAAACCTTGCCGACAACTTTTTTCGTGATCAGCGGAAAAGGTGCCTACAATTTATTATTGGGGAGAGATTGGATTCATGCCAATTGTTGTGTCCCATCTACAATGCATCAGTGCTTGGTTCAGTGGGTAGGTGACAAGATTGAGATCGTCCCAGGGGATTCTTCTTATGTTATCGCATCGGCAGAAGCGGATACTTATGAAAGGACTAGGTGCATTTCAGGAGAAGTTTGGGAGAAAGATTTTCTCAAAGTTGCTGATTATGAGATTCCACCGATCCAAGCAGTCGGTTCTGACGACGGTTTTTAATGGATAGATTCGCCGATGATGGAAAATTAGGCCAGGGATTCACATCGGCCGATGATTTTGTAGAAGTAGATATAGGTAGTGGTGATAAGCCTAGGCCTACTTTTATTAGTGCTAAATTAGATCCTGAGTGTAAGCGACAATTGACTAGTTTGTTAAAGGAATATAAAGATTGCTTTGCTTGGGATTATACAGAGATGCCTGGTTTAGACCGATCAATTGTCGAACATCGGTTACCCATCAAGTCTGGATTTCGGCCACATCAGCAACCAGCCCGTCCATGTAATCCTAACATTCTACCTGATATTAAGGCCGAAATCACTAAACTTATTGAAGCTAAGTTTATTCGGCAGTGTCGGTATGCCGAATGGATTTCCAATGTTGTTCCGGTTTACAAGAAGAACGGGAAGCTTCGGGTGTGCATTGATTTCAGGAATCTCAATAAAGCTACACCGATGGATGGATACCCAATGCCTGTCGCCGATCTACTGGTTGATGCTGCGGCTGGCCATCGGGTCATCAGCTTCATGGATGGTAATGCAGGTTACAATCAAATATTCATGGCAGAGGAGGATATTCCAAAAACCGCATTTAGGTGTCCTGGTCATGTTGGAGTATTTGAATGGATAGTCATGACTTTTGGGTTAAAGAATGCTGGTGCTACTTATCAAAGGGCTATGAATTTTATATTTCATGAGTTCATCGGCAAGCTCGTAGAGATTTATATTGATGATGTGGTGGTTAAGTCTGGAGATTTCTCAAAGCATCTTGCCGATTTACGAAAAGTGTTGGAGTGCACAAGGAAGCATGGATTGAAGATGAATCCCAACAAGTGTGCATTTGGCGTATCGGCAGGGCAGTTTCTTGGTTTCATGGTACATCAGAGGGGTATTGAAATTAGTCGAAGATCTATTGATGCCATCAATAAAATAGTGGCCCCTACCAATAAAACCGAGCTCCAATCCTTGATCGGCAAGGTAAATTTTATCAGAAGATTTATATCGAATTTATCTGGGAGGATTCGTGCGTTCAGTCCTCTTTTTAAATTGAAAGCCGATCAAGAGTTTGTTTGGGGAGAAGAACAGCAGTTGGCTCTGGATGAAATCAAGAAGTATCTAGTAAATCCTCCAGTTTTAGTTCCACCTCTACAAGGGAAGCCCTTCAAATTGTATTTATCTACCGATGGATCGGTTATCGGTTCAGCTTTAGTTCAAGAATTTGAAGGGAAAGAGAGGGTAATTTATTATTTGAGTAGGAGGTTGATTGATGCTGAAACCAGGTATTCGGCCATTGAGAAACTGTGCTTATGCCTATATTTTTCATGTATCAAGCTGAGACATTACCTGTTGTCGGCCGAATGTGCTGTTGTTTGCAAAGATGACGTGGTCCGATACATGCTATCTACGCCGATTATGAGTGGTAGGATCGGTAAATGGATTTTAGCGCTGTCGGAGTTCGATTTGCGTTACGAATCGGCTAAGGCAGTCAAAGGGCAGATTATGGCCGATTTTGTGACTCAGCATTGCGGTCTAGTGGAAACCTTGGAAATTGCACCCTGGACGCTCTTCTTTGATGGATCTACCTGTGACCGGGGGGCAGGAATCGGCATTGTATTAGTTTCTCCTAAGGGGAGGAAGTATGAGTTTTCCTTGCCGATTGTTGCTACATCAACAAATAATCAGGCTGAGTATCAAGCTCTGATCAAGGGATTGGAGTTGTTAAGAGAAGTTCGTGCTGATGCTGTTGAAATATTCGGGGATTCTATGTTGGTTATAAATCAATTGGCCGGAAGCTATGAATGCCGAAGTGAAGTTCTCATAACCTATTTCGAGAGAAGTATGCAACTGTTAAAGGAATTCAAGGACTTCCAATTGGAGCATGTTCCCCGATTGTATAATGAAGACGCTAATCGGTTAGCTCAGCATGCCTCGGGATATCAGCCAATGATTAATGCGACATCGGCAGTCGGTGCCGGTGATTGGAGGAAAGAAATTGTTGATTATCTAAAAGATCCATCCAAAAAAGTTGAAAGACGGGTTCGATTTCAGGCAACCAAGTATGTGCTCCTTGAAAATGAATTGTATTATCGAACTATCGACGGAATTCTTCTCCGATGTTTGGGTGATGATGAAGCCAGAAGTTTGATGGGGGAAATCCATGAAGGAGTGTGTGGAGCGCATCAGTCAGCTTTTAAGATGAAGTGGATGATTCGAAGGAATGGATATTTTTGGCCAACCATACTTGAAGATTGTTTTAGATATTTCAAGGGATGTCAAGGTTGTCAAAAGTTCGGTAATATCCAGAGAGCACTCGCATCGGCTATGAATCCTATAATAAAACCTTGGCCGTTCCGGGGATGGGCCATCGATCTGATCGGCCAGATTTATCCACCATCTAGCAAAGGGCATAAGTTCATTCTAGTTGCCACTGACTATTTCACTAAGTTGGTCGAAGCTATTCCTTTGAAGAAAGTCACATCGGCCAATATGATTGATTTTGTGAAGGAGCATATTATTTACCGATTTGGGATTCCCCAAACGATTACTACCGATCAGGGCACCATGTTCACGTCGGGGGAGTTCGATGAATTCGCAATCGGTATGGGAATTAAAGTGTTGAATTCTTCTCCTTACTATGCTCAAGCCAATGGGCAGGCCGAAGCGTCTAACAAAGGAATTATCAAGCTTATTAAACGAAAGATTGAAGAAAATACTAGGCGGTGGCATACATTGTTAAATGAAGCACTATGGTCTTATCGGATGGCTTGTCATGGATCAACCAAGGTGTCACCCTATCAATTGGTGTATGGACATGATGCAGTGTTGCCTTGGGAGATTAAGGCTGGATCTAGGCGATTATCTTTTCAAGATCAATTGGCTGCCGATGATTATGCCACTTTGATGACCGATGAGTTAGATGATTTAGCAGGGCATCGGTTAAAGGCTTTAATGAGTATAGAAGAAAATAAGAAGAGAGTTGCTAGATGGTATGATAAGAAAGTAAAGGCTAAGGAGTTTGCCGATGGGAATTTGGTATGGAAGTTGATTTTGCCAGTCGGGACTAAAAGTTCGAAGTTTGGGAAGTGGTCTCCTAATTGGGAAGGTCTTTATCGGATAAGACACTCGGCTCCTGGTAATGCCTATATTCTAGAAACTCTCGAAGGAGTTGAATTTCCCAGAGCATTAAATGGCAAATATTTAAAGAAGTACTACCCCAGCATATGGGTCGATGCATAAAAGTTTAAGTGCCGATAACACTCCTATCGGCTGGATTTAAATGTTTGGGGGCAGACTTAATGTTTCAAAAGATGCCGATAACAGTCTTATCGGCTAGAATAAAAGCTAAAAGCGGGAAAACAAAGGTGTGTTGCCGATGAAAGCTTCAGATGTTCAGCAGCGCTTGGATTGCCGATATGGCGCGCAGCCGGATCTGATTGGCTGTCTCTATCTCTTTGATATCATCATCGGCAGAACCTTCTATCGGCTTCAGCTTCCTCTTCAACTGCAGCGCTTTGCGACCGTGGACGTTTCGTTCTTGTTCAAGGTGCTTGATGGTCTCCGGCAGTTGACTCTCTTCTTGCTGGGCTTGGGACAGAGCATCCTCTACTTGCTTGAGTTCGGCCAGTAGAGCTTCTCTTTTTGCCGATAGATCAGATACTTTCTGCTTCAGTGCATCACCTGAGGACTTTAAGGTGCCGATGTTCTTATGTTTCTCATCGGCTAAGAGTTTTTCTTTCATCATCTCCTCAGAAAGCTGGATTTGAGCGGCTCTATCGGCAAGGCGTCGAGTGGCTCTCTGGTACTATAGCTGGCGGCTTTCTAGGTGTGCAGCATGGAAGAGGGTTTCTTCAGCATCGGCAGGAATTTGGCCTCTAAGGGTTTTGAACAGGGCCTTGGCTGGGTCAGAATCGTTGACCAGTTGAGCTATGTCTTGATGAAGTATGGCCGATAGCTCCTCCAGCTTAGCCCTGGTTTCTGCCGATACAGTCCCAATTGCCCGAGAGGAGCTTGCTTCCTCACCTTCTTCTTCGAAGATATCAATGGCGAAGGAGAATAAGCTATCGGGAGAATCTTGTTCCTGAAAATGAGAATGAAATAAGTCATTTTTATGGTCAAAGCTTCGACAGACGATACTGGTGGAAAAGTTGGATGACTTACTTGTTTCAAGGCAATTTCTTGCCTTTGACTCAAAGATACCGATGGAGCTACAGGTTGATCGGCAAATGTTGCCGATGGAACGATATCGACTGAAAGAAGACAGGAAGGGTTATGAGACTAAATGAGAATAAGTTTATCGGCGGAAGTATTGTTGAAATATGTTACCCAGAGGAGGAACAACAGTTGTCTGAATCGGGGAAACCGCCGATGATATAACTGGACCTGCCGGGCCAGTTGATTGTTCACCCACGTCAGCTGATGTACCTTCTGTTTGAGGTTCTTCCTGCTGGGGTTCTTCCATCTGTGGTGCTTCCTGCATTGGTTGGGGAGATGGTGCTTGCTGTGTCTGGACTTCTGGAGAAGAAGGGGAAGATTCCACCGGGATTGGAGACACCGGAGGAGGAGGGGGAGTTGCCACTTTCTGGCGCTTTGTTCCAGCCTTAGCACCTTGGGTGCCCTTCCTCTTTGGCTGGCTAGACTGGGGGGCATCGGTACCTTGGCGTTTGGCTTTTGCCGATGCACCAGTTTGCTGCAACAACAAAAAGGAGTTTATGAGCACAGATAGCCGATACAAAGATAGTCAGCATAAATGAAAAGGGTTTGGCAAATTGCCTTGAAAGCTTGCGCCAGAGTGGAAGCAGCTACCGTTGGCGATGTCTGAGTTTTCCTGGTGGTAACTTTCTTGAGGCGCATACCCCGATACACGATGGAAGCCAGAGTGGGAGCATTGTGGCCGATTGAGGAGATCGGGCCTGATGGGAACAAGTCGATCGGCTTGCCACTCCTGCTAACCGATGGGGGGGTGTTGTCAACCTGCAAAAGGAATACAGGGGTAAGTTACCGATGGAAATAGTATTGGAAAATGAGACATCGGTTTAAAATACTTACAGTGTCATCAGGGACTTCGTATTCGGGGTCGATCATGCCGCGGTATGAGAGGGCCGATCTGCAGAATAGATTCTCTTTCCATTCTGCCCACCATAGCTTGTATGCCTGAGTGATAAAGGCAGCTGGAACCCATTCTGACAGATCTACATCTGTATCGGCATTTGGTGGTAGCTGGGCTACTCGAGTCCACTCGAGAAGGTTGGTGATGGGTTCTCTGGGCTTTATCACATCGGCATAAGGAAGTGCAATCGGCAACTGGCCGAAAGCTAGCTGGCGAGCTAATGCCGATGGATTGTAAAATTCATAGGTTTGGGGAGAGGTTTTTGTGCTACCGAAGAAATTCACTGGTATGGCTCTGGGAGTCACAATTGCCATCATCACCTCATTATCCCTGTCAAGAGCTTCATCAAATGGATTGAAGGTTAGAGGGAGCATGCTGTCTGGGTCATCATAGGCCAACCATGGTCGTTCATCTCTGGCCAATCCCTCATACAGAGTCTCGAAGAATCGGCCGATCTGATCCGGATTGTTCCCTGAACCGGGTAAGACTATAACGGCTTCGCGAAAGTTCAAGGGGGCACGCGTTGCCGATTCCTCTTCACCCAACACATGATTTTCGGCTATATCTCTTGGGAAGTGCTGTGAGAACAAGTTGAAATCAAGGCGCTTATGCAGGTGCAGATTGAGCCACATATTAATAAACCACCAGGGGCCTCCCAAGTTGCCGATGGATTGGCCAAGCAGGAGTTTCTGGGCTACCTGATGAAGAAGGTGGTAAACAGCGCTGAGCAAATATCGGCCGAGAGGAAATTGGCCACCGCTAGCCAGTCTTTCTGCTGCCGATAGATAGACAGAAGTTGGTCCTGCCGATCGACCACAGAATACAAACTTGTCCAGCCACATGTTCAGAAAGGTGGTTTGCTCCTTTATGGTGACAGGCCCTCTCCCGCGGTACTTCTGGATGTACCCTGACCAACCGCCGATAGCGCGAGTCTCCACTTTGGCACTGGGGGCAGTATCAAAAAAGTGGGTGCTATCGGCAGAAGATATATCTAGCCCAGTGAGCATGGCTACATCGGCAAGGGTAGGAGAAGCAGGGCCGTGGCCAAAAACAAAAGCATTGAGAGTGTCTGACCAAAAGTAGGATGCAGCTATCAGCAGTGACTCGTTCCTGTGCATATCGGCAATGGATAGCCTAATGCATTGAGCTAGCTTCCTCTCACCCCACTGGACTTCATAAGAATTGCTGACCCTCAAGAACCAGTCTTTCCACCCTACAGTAGGGCTAGGCCAAGAACGAAAAGTGTCTTTCCATAGATCTACAGAAAAGTTTTCAGCCCTAAAGGGGATTCTATTGGTTTCTGCGTTGATAAGATTGGTTGGATCTGAATCCCCTAGAGGACCGAGACATTGAAGGTGTGGTTGATCGGTGGGGATGACAATTTTATTGGACAACTCCTAGTGATTTTGGGGGAATAAAAATACAAAGAAAAAGGAAAAGGGGAATATTCAGTAAGATGAATCGCGGATGAATAGGAATATACACAGAAGATGAGATGGAAGTCTGACCTCAGGGACGACGAAGCCAATGGCCATCTTGTCGTGAAGAGGACGTTGGAGGGCACCGGAGTTGATGAAGAGGAGTGCTTGTCGGAGATCTTGAAGGTTGTAAATGGCGCCGCCGCTGGAAAAGCAAAGTTGGATAGTAGAATGGTGTAATGGGGGAGGAGTACCCAAGAAGGAACTATTTATAGGACAAGATGGGCAAGGGCAAATCCGACTTATCTCTTTGCCGCATCCGAGAAGCCCGAGGGTACTCAGGTGGATATGGTAACTGTTCGCACGGTAATCCAGGGATTGTGCAGGTGATTTGACGGGAAGCGGTCATTATCTAAAGATATTTTACTATGCGAGATCTCCTGGTCGGTCCATCGGCGATATTCTATAACGGTCATCCTGCCGATGGGCGGATAGAGGGGAGGTAACCGTTTTTGCGAATATCCTGGTCAGAGCATCGGCAGATCTTTGTAACGGTATTGTTGCCGATGTACGACCAAGAAAGATGCCCGTTTAGGAAGTCGGGGATTTCGAGGAATCTGCGGAGGATTAGGATCAGAGTTGTCCAGATTGAGGTTGTCGGTTACCAGATTAGGAGCATTAATTGCGGAGAAGGCATCATTACTGCAGAGAATTTCGGAGCATTAATAGTTTTATACTCCGAAACTGGGGGGCATGTGTTGACACCATTTTTGGGCACGTGTCTAGGATGGCAGGATAGGGTGGCAGTACGATGCGGGTTGCTGATGAGGATGGTTGCCGATGAGGGAAAGGTTGAATGTGACTAAGTCCACAGGCAGTAATATGGTGCCGATGGCTGGATAAAAAGGTCTGCCGATGACTATGGCAAGGGGATTGCCGATGATGCGAAGCAGGAGTCCGGAAGCTGCCAGTTGTCATGTGGAGGAGTTTTGGTTTGTCACGAAGGATAGTTTTATTATTTCCTTAGTTATTTGCATCGTTTTGTATACGGATTCCGTGTAATTTGGAATTCGAATTCTAATCGTGTCTGGTTGTAGCTCTTTGAGCAGGGTATAAATATAAACCCTAGGACCTTGTAATAAAAAAAAAGGAAATCAATCAAACACATGTTTTTACTCATATTCCAGCATCTACTTTTCGATGACTTCGTCATACTTTTTTCTTTTTATTACGAGTTCTTAGGAATTCGTCAACTTAAGCTCGGCGTGTTCTCGAGTTCCACGTGAGTACCTCTTAGCCGTGACATCCGGGCGCATCGCTGTTGTCAGGACTAAAGTATTCGAGTTATCACCTTTGCCGATAGCAAGGTCAAATCGGCTGGCACGCCTTAACGTTTGAATCGGGTATTAGCCCTTTGTGTTTGCAGATCAGTTTTGCATCAACACAGGGCTTCGAAAGGAGCCATTTGGATACTCTCTTGATAACTATTGTTGTAAGAGAATTCAGCTAAGGGTAGCCACTTCTCCCATGCACCCTTGGAAGAGATGGCTGTTGACGATCCTTAAGTACCAAATATAATCATCAAATAAATAAAGAACAGGATCCAAATGCAACCAACACCTAGACTTAGGGTTTTATCTGACAGAATTCCACGAGTTTTGGTGTTTGTCTATTTCTGCAGGGGGTTACCAGGAAATACGGAAGAAAGGCCCACATGTCGGGATTACATAGAGATATCAATGCACCGTGCAATTTTCTACCATCTAGAAGACTCCAGAAGCCACGAGAAGGAAGCGGAGGCCGAATGGGCCCAGAGGCAGGGCGCCCGCCCTCCTTCCTTGGGCGCCCACCCTGACTTGGAGTCCAAACAGGACTCTCTTCGGGGATTACTCTCCACCGACCTAAAGGATCAAGGATAACCGTCCAATCAATGTCGGTTTGATCCGACAGCCCAGGTTCACTTGAGGGGACTATAAAACCAGACCCCCTGGCCCCTGGAGGAGACAAGTTTTTCATAGAGTTGAGAGGAGCCCTCGAAGGAATACCTCTCCTCTAAATAAAATTTATTTTAGGCTTAGCATCCAATGTGAGTAGAATTAGATCTTCTAGTTTCTACTAGATTGAGAGAGAGTAGATCGGAGGAAGGCCGGCCTGTCGGTGTCTACTCCTAGGTTAGAATGAGACTACGGTTGCAGTCTTCTCTACACATCACTGACATCGAGAAATATTCTTTGTAGCCTAAAGGGATAGTAGGAATAGATTTGGTTAGTCAGATGCACCCTTTCTCCCAGTGGTAAAAATATAAATACGATGCTCTAGAAAACCTCCCGGGTGAAATGCTCACCGATATCCGTGCGCTTGCGGATCATTTCCTTATTGCGTTACCTAATATCAACAAGCATTTCTGGCGCCGTTGCCAGGGAGAAAGAAGGTTTGCCGAGATAACTTTTAGTCTTGCTATTATCTTGTATTATACTTTTATACTTTTATTCTTTATTCTTTATATTTTTATCTTTATGGATAACTCAAATTCCATACCTATTATTGAATTCTTTGCACCTTCGGAGACCAGCCATAGACCATGGGAGTCAACAAGTCCTGCCCCTAATTATGATCTGTGTCCGGAGTTGATTGCAATAGGTCAAAACCAACCCTTTTCTATAGCTGAGGTCCTATCTTTTAATCAAGAAGATAATGCACTTTTAGCTACACCTAGGGAATCTGTTAATCTTTCTATAAATTCAGGTTTAAACCTAGCCCTACAAGACCATGTTTTTTCTCGATATTTTCACATTGGTCTTAATCATATAACCTTTGGTAGAGTTTTTCTTTCTTTATCTATTAGTAAAAGAAGGTATGTCTTCATTTGTGGACATCCTTCTTGCACTAGTCTTCATAATAAATTCCTAGAGATAGAGAAGGAATCATCTCCCAGACAAGGAAAGGAAATTTCAATAGCCGATTTCCAAACATTATAATCCCATGATTTGGCTATCCAACCCATCCTTGAGCTTAATAATTTCTACTACGCTCTTTCTCTTGAACCTCCCGATAATCCTATGAATCTCTCTAGACATCCCATGCATAAGAGTCACCAAGACAACAAGGAGGATCGAGAAGAGCAACATCAATGGCTATCACCACATTTGAGATCTCCAACCCTCTCTTCCTTTCTATTTATAACAACTTTAAAAGAGCGGTTGTCGATGCATATGTCTATAATAAATATTGCAGATCTCGTTGAGTTGATTGATGGTTTCCCAAGGACAAGCTTAGTGTCCTAAAACAAGCACTTATCAGATCGTAACATGAACTTCTAATTATTTGCAACATTGCCTTATGTATTGAGCATATAAAGATAATTGTAGAAATATTCCTTCGGGTATTCTTGCCACTAACCTTTCTAGGATTGGAGCAAGAAGATCGGATGAATGACAAGCACAAGGTATGTCCAACCAATCATCATGCAACATTGAATTAAATTCATCCAACATTGAATTTTGCAAAATTCAAGCTTGGAGGAAATACCTTACATAAAAACATCATTTGCCATGTTGCTATGTTGGTTGTCCTTACCTTTGAGACATGCTCAATTTGTTAAATACTAATTACACTACTTCACCTCCACTTGAGTAGATCTCTATAAATGCTCTCATGCTACCTTTATTTGCTTTAGTATATGTCTAGATTTGGAGTAGTTTCATTTATCTCTTAAATCAAGCATGGTGCTTAGTTTAGGAATGATGATCTTACTTCCAAAGGATTTTTAAATTAAGCATGGTGCTTAGGTTAAAATGCCCTCCTAAATCAAATTAGACATGGTGTCTAGGTTGATTTTTGAGCCGATAGTATGCTATAGTAGATATGGGATATTTTGTTGGACTAACCCCTACAGGAAAACTTTCAATATCAACCTGGGAAGTCCTGAGATACAAACTCATTGGAGATAAAGGAGATACATGAAGTTTAACAATTTGCACAAGAAGGACATAGATCATTAATCATAAAGAGATGATCCATGAAGAGTGCCACAAACACGATGCACAACCGCTAGGAAAGGAAAGCTTCCACAAGGTGATACTATACCGTCACTCTTCAAGTAAGGTAACATCTTATGGTACTTGACTATCACTTTTATAAGTTTCTCCTTGGTTCTGGTGTTCACATAAGATAAAGAGACAAACATGTATGATTTATAATTCCAGATTAACCAACTCTATTAATTCAACATGTTTAGTCCTTTAATCTTTGTTCTTAGTACTACCTTCGTGATCCCACACTCCTAATCATATAAGCTAAAATGTTGCACATTCAATCTTTGGAAGATATAAACAAAACATAAATATAGATAGATTATCATTCCATTAGGTTGAGCCATCTGATCTGACAAATGCTACACTCATGATCCATCAACTCTGTCTTGCTCACTATGCTTAAGGTTAGAGAAGAACAAATACACTTTTGGTTCTGTTGGTGTTTTCCACCAATAGGGCCCATGCACTTGATATCTGCCTTGTCTCTATGAATAGGTACACTTCAAACAAAACATGGAGGAGTTTTACAACTCCCAGACTCCACGAAGTGAAGGACTTTGATCTATGAGCACAAAAACACTGAGCAGGATATTGCCAACACCGCACTTCGAACTGCTGGGCAAGCGAAGAACATGGATGACTCCGTATCAAGAGGTGCGGACGTCAAGGTCCACACCTAATCAAATGATTCACCTAAAGGATGAAGACGGTGAGAAGTTTTGTCCAAAAGACTTAAAACATTGGATCCTTGTCGGAGGAGGTCAAGATCGTCGACTCAAGTCGCCTTACCTGATCAAGAAGGATGACCCTGGTGTGCCAAGCATCGAGTGCACAATCAATGGATACTCTTTTCAGAAGACACTCTACGACACCGGATCTGACGACAACATAATGGCTGCAGTCACTTATCAGCTCCTGCATGGAACCATGCTCCTACAACCAAGATATATTCAGCTCCAGACGATTTTTAGGTCATTGACATGGGAGAAGACGAGTACGATCCACCCACCATCCTTGGAAGACCGTTCCTCAACACTATCAAAACCATCATCTATATTGGAACCGGAGAAGTCCACATGCACTTCCCCTCCGAAGAAGGTGACGCAACCGAAACTAGAGGAGGCAAATCATCAAGGACGGATGGGCAGACTACGAAGGAGAAGTGGTAAGGTCTGAAGACATACAGCTTGAACAGAACTGTCCTAAGGAGACCGTAGCACCGAGTCAGGTGTGGAGAGAGAAGATAGTTATACACGAAGAAGAGGCGCCGCCGGAACCACCGACTACGCCATCCAGCGAATCCCAGGACGACTGAAAACGGAGAGTCCCGTTCGGAGGACTTAAAAACATCGAACGCCTTGCCAAGAGGTAAACTTGGTAGTTATCCTTTTCCTTTCAATTATTCAATTATAGTTTGCTTAGTTAATCAGGTTCATATCATCTCAAAAAGAAAATAATAATATTAAAAATAGTATGCCCCATGTGAGTATGCTCATGGCATAAAACCCATAGGTACATTCACTGTGGTGGCATAAAATAAATATGTTTTCATCTTACAATAAAAATATAAAAATAATAAGTGCATGATCCTGCTATATAAATAACATTTATTGAGGAGGCTCAACATGATAAAGGCTAGATATTTATGCAAACACTTAACCAGTTCCACAAAGCTTTGTTGTCTATTTGAGCTCCACAGAATTCAAGGATCAAAGAAGACTAGCAGACGGAGGACATCCTAATCACTATCAGGGTGCTACCGACATTCAAATACACCTCTATCACCTGCTAGCTACATCAGAAGAAATTACGTCAAAATCTAGCTTCGGGGAGAGCACCCCCATTTATCCAGCTAAGTGTTTCTACTCGCGTTTATACTTTACTCAAATAATAAAAAGATGCATAATCATGAAAACCCAAATAAAGATTTTGTGCTTTTATATATATATCTTTGCTTAGTTTGCTAAATAAATAAATAAATAAATAAATAAAGTTTGCTATGAACCCTCATGATAAACTCTCATATGGAAATGATGAATAGTTGCTCTACCATGGCTAGTTCTTAAAATTGAATTCTCTCTGAAGTTTAGGCATGACCGTTATGAAGTAAGATTTGCTCTAAACCTGAACTTGTGGGAAGAGTACTTGATCTAAAGTCTAAGTTGTTAACGGATATGATATGGGAAGGTTGAGCTGCTGTTTATCTGTTCCAAGAGATGCTAGAATTCTGGAGAATTTTATCTTTGAAAAATCTTTAAAATATCACATGATGAGTTCCTCTATGATGAGAGTTTAAAATCCTACCACAGCCATATATACATGCTTATTAGACTTTGAGCCACACATTTACTTTTTAGTGCTTATGAGCATTGAGTGTGGTCAAGCTGTGTAGACCCTTAGGAGCTTGTCATGTGGTGAAAATCATGATTCACTTGCATGTTCACTCGTATATGCTGCTTCTACTCCAGAAGTACGCATCCACATACATCCACTCATTGCCATCTCCAGATTCACCCAAAATTATTCTACTCCTAATCTGGGAGAGAATAGCCAAAAACATTTTCCTATCCCTGTTATTCCCTGTGAAATAAATGCTCTAGATATTTTGGTTACTACCACTTGCTACATTATTTCAGGAGATGAGTGTTCTAAAAGAAGAGAAATAAAAATAAAGAGAAAAAAATATATACGAAGAAATAAAAAGGGGCAAGTGCCCGGAACCTCGAAGAAAAGAAAAAGTGAGACGAGAGGTAAAAATGGACAAGTGTCCGACAGTAGAATTAGGGGTACAACATACCCACCTGAGAGGAAAGAAAAAGAAAATATAGAGCATCTCATTCTCCCCAAAAAGCTTCAAAGTGCAACAAAGGTATGTATCCCCTTAAAAGAGCAAAAGTAGAATTAGACTTTCACCATTATTATCACCATCATCACCATACACCATTCATTCGCCACACATGCACATCTTGATTTGACTTATTGAATTGTTTCTCTGGATCCATGGTTTCACTATGCAATAAATGTCTTGTAAGTATGTATTAGCTGTCTCCCACCTATGACCTCCAGATATCAAAACGTTATTAGAGTAGGGTGAGAGAGAAGGCAATATCACTATGCCTCATACCACAAATACTACATACTTTGAGAGAAGGCATATATCATCACTGCCTTGGTGAGGATCCAAAAATACCACAAAAGAGAGATTTGAGAGAATCATATAAGGAATCTCTGAGTTTTATTTGAAAATCTGCAAAAACTCCAGAGCTATAGCTGATCAAGAATAAGAGACATGACGCTTGACTTGACCGTTCTATCTTTTAACTGCTCAAGACACAAGTGACGGTTACAAGCCCCATGGTGAAAAGTAAAATGAGTAAGTTTATGTCTTAACAGATTATTCTAACTCAGAGATGAGATCTTGCTTGAACGCATATGTACCTTTAAGGCATGAAACCACTGCAGAAACTCTTGAGTCCATCCTTGCTCAGGGACGAGCAAGAGGTAAGCTTGGGGGAGTTGTTGACGGTCCTTAAGTACCAAATATAATCATCAAATAAATAAAGAAAAGGATCCAAATGCAACCAACACCTAGACTTAGGGTTTTATCTCACAGAATTCCACGAGTTTTGGTGTTTGTCTATTTCTGCAGGGGGTTATCAGGAAATACGGAAGAAAGGCTCACATGTCGGGATTACATAGAGATATCAACGCACCGCGCAATTTTCTACCATCTAGAAGACTCCAGAAGCCACGGGAAGGAAGCGGAGGCCGAACGGGCCCAGAGGCAGGGTGCCCGCCCTCCTTCCTTGGCCGCCTGCCCTGACTTGGAGTCCAAACAGGACTCTCTTCGGGGATTACTCTCCACCGACCTAAAGGATCAAGGATAACCGTCAAATCAATGTCGGTTTGATCCGACGGCCTTGGTTCACTTGAGGGGACTATAACACCAGACCCCCTGGCCCCTGGAGGAGACAAGTTTTTCATAGAGTTGAGAGGAGCCCTCGAAGGAATACCTCTCCTCTAAATAAAATTTATTTTAGGCTTAGCATCGAATGTTAGTAGAATTAGATCTTCTAGTTTCTACTAGATTGAGAGAGATAGAGTGGAGGTGTAGATCGGAGGAAGGCCGGCCTGTCGGTGTCTACTCCGAGGTTGTACCTGCGGGACCAAGTCTTCTAACCCGAGGCTTGCTCCTAAGATTCTTCAGTAATTCGACTTCTAATTCTAGTAAGATCTTGTTTTATTGTTCTTTGGTTTATGAGTTTACTTTAATCCTCTTCCGGTTGAGTATTAGAGTAATCATTGCTAGCGTAAACGTGGTGTTTAGGCTAGGGTACTCATAGATATCCCCTGACTAGCTGGACCGTGGTAGTTGCGAGGAACGTGACATTTCCGAGTTACCTTTGTATCCCACATCTCGTTAGCAGGAAGGGTAGGGTTTATAGGTGCGGGTCGATCATCCTTTGTGGTGTCTAGATTCCGTAAGCTTCCCCAATAGAACAGTAGATCATCCTTACCAATGTTAGAATGAGACTACGGTTGCAGTCTTCTCTATACATCACTCACATCGAGAAACATTCTTTGTAGCCTAAAGGGATAGTAGCAATAGATTTGGTTAGTCAGATGCACCCTTTCTCCCAGTGGTAAAAATATAAATACAATACTCTGGAAAACCTCTCAGGTGAAATGCTGGCCGATATCCGTGCGCTTGCAGATCATTTCCTTATTGCGTTACCAAATATCAACAATGACACATGCCCTCAACTTACCCTCTAAGATCTGATTCACCCGCTCAGTCTGACCGGAGGTTTGAGGATGGTAGGCTGAACTGCAATCCAACTTTGTACCAAGGAGTGAATGCAAATGTTCTCAAAAGCTGGCAGTGAACTGAGGACCTCTATCAGAAATAATAGTGCGAGGCATTCCGTGCAATTTCATGATCTTAGAGAAGTACAACTCAGTATAGTCGGATGGTCGGTATGTAGAATGTACGGGAATGAAATGAGCTGACTTGGTCAATCGATCAACAATCACCCATATGGAATTGTGTCCTTTTTGAGTAGGGGGAAGCCCAACAATGAAATCCATGCTGATTTCTTCCCATTTCCAACCTGAAATCGACAAAGGTTGCAACAATCCTGCAGGTTTAAGGTGAACTGTCTTTACCCTGCACCAAGTATCACACCTAGCAACATAAGTTCCTATCTCTTTCTTCATCTTGGTCTACCAGAAACGAGGTTTCAAGTCTTGGTACATTTTACTACTACCCGGATGGATGGACAACTTAGAAGAATGAGCTTGATCTAAGATTTTGTTGCGTAGGACACGGTCTTTGGGTACAACAAGTCGATCATCAAACCACAGTACGCCTTTCTCATCTACCCTGAAATGCTTGGTGTCTTGCTCGTTCATTTTTCTCTTGATATGGAAGATACCCGGGTCAGTCTTTTGGAGTTCTATAATTTGGCTCTCTAAAGAACAACTGACTACAATGTTGTGCAGGACCACAGGGTGCAATAAATTGAAACCTTCCTCTAGGAGAGGTCCAACATGTTGTTTCCGGCTAAGAGCATCGGCTACCACATTGGCTTTGTCGGGATGATAGTGCACTTCAAGATTATAGTCCTTTATCAATTCCAACCACCTTCTTTGTCTCATGTTTAACTCAGGCTAGGTGAAGATATATTTGAGGCTCTTATGGTCAGTATAAACGTGACACAGATTACCCAATAGATAATGCCTCCAGAGTTTCAATGCATGCACAACTGCTGCTAACTCTAGATCATGAGTCGTGTAGTTAGCTTCGTGCTTCCTCAGCTGTCGACAGGCATAGGCAATGACTCGGCCTTCTTGCATAAGTACGCAGCCCAACTCGGTGCCGGATGCATCACAAAAGACATCAAATGGATTTTCAATGTCAGGTTGTGCCAAAACAGGAGCAGTGGTTAGCAGGTGGCGTAAAGCAGTAAAACCGACTTCACACTCCTGAGACCACACAAATTTCACATCTTTTTGCAGCAGCTTGGTCATAGGCTTGGCTTTTGGAGAAGTATGGAATGAAGCGACGATAATATCCCACTAGACCGAGAAAACTCCGAACCTCATGCACCGAAGTCGGGGCCTTCTAGTCTAGAACCTCCTGTACCTTTGACGGGTCAACATAAATACCCTCCTCGGATAAAATATGGCCTAGAAAAGGCACTTTCTTCAGCCAAAACTCACACTTGCTGAACTTGGCATAGAGCTGATGTTCTCGCAATCTAGTGAGTACAATACGTAGGTGCTTCTCATGGTCTTGGGTATATTTAGAATACACCAATATGTCATAGATGAACACCACCACAAACTTATCCAGTTCACGCATGAACACCGAATTCATTAGGTACATGAAATGAGTAGGGGCATTAGTCAGACCAAAGGACATGACTAGATACTCATACAACCCATAACTAGTAGAGAAAGCCGTTTTAGGGATGTCTTCGGGTCGGATCTTGATTTGATGATACTCGGACCTCAGATCAATCTTCGAGAATACCTTAGCCTTAGCTAACTGATCAAACAGAATATCAATGCGAGGCTGGGGATACTTGTTTTTGATGGTCACGGCATTCAGCAGACGATAGTCTACACACATACGTAGAGACTTGTCCTTCTTCTTGACAAAGAGAGCCGGACAACCCCATGAAGAAGAACTAGGCCGAATGAGACCTTTCTCCAGGAGTTCTTGCAATTGCTTCTTTCACTCTGCTAATTCATTGGGTGGCATTCGATATGGCCTTCTAGAGATAGGTGCGGTACCTGGAATTAGATCAATTTTAACCTCTATGTCTCTGTCCGGAGGCAAACCGGGCAGATCCTCTAGAAAGACATCCGGAAACTCACACACTACAGGAATCTCTACCACAGTGAGTGGTCTGATAGCATTTGCAGCGTGACAGATGTCATCATTTTTGGGAAGTTGGACTAAGAAAGCTTCTTTACTATCAGGCTCCCTCAACATAACTGCCCTCGTTGAGGTATCTATTAACACCCCATTATTACTCATCCAATTCATTCCCAAGATAACATCTATGCCCAAGCCCAGCAAAATTACAAGATTTGCTGAATAGCTACGACCTTCAATAGCAATATGCACATCCTTCACAAGTTGGTTTGTGGAAACCTGATTCCCAGTAGCACTAATGCAAAATTTGCCATTGTAAAGATCAACTACATGCTGCCCATGCTTAGATGCGAATGCTTGGCTCATAAATGAATGCGAAGCTCTAGAATCAAACAACACAATTGCGGGGTGCTGATTTACAAGAAACATACCAGTCGTAACCACTTCTCCTGCAGGGATTTCTTCAATGGTGGTGTAGTGCATGTTGGGTATTCTTAACATCATTACCAAAAGTAGACTAAGTTCTCTAAATCTAGTAACGGTGCCAAAAATGCCAAACCTATCCCTCACACCACTTAAGCCAAGTTGTCATCCCCAGCATGACATGAGAGACGCGGTATTGAAATATGCAGTTGCTCTTCTAAATAAATAATGAATGGGATCATCAATATTGATTACATAATAGAATATGAGATTGAGTATCTATCGTAGCATGTATAATTGAGAACATTTATCTAACTCTTTCATACAGGGATAAGTGTCACATAAAGGATATATGAAGTAATGAATAGTGACAAAGATAATTAATCTGATCAGCCACATATAAATATGATAAGCACCTCAATTAGATACTCTAGAAAGTCATTAGCATGGAATTAGAACGAACTACAAAAATATTTCCTAAGTTATTCTCAACTATATAGTCTAGCATTATCATAGTTAGTGCAAGCATACTTAGCAATCATTGCGAGACAAGACTACGCCCATGCATAGTGATATTAGCAAGGTAAATGAGAAACATAGCAATCATTCCCCTGTAATAATATTGCTCTGCCAGTCCAATACACGAGAGGGGGACTATATAAGAATCAATGAAGCTGTCACTATCATGAACTACCCCACGATCTGGCATATTGGGTACAATCGTAAATAAATACGGTATAAGCACCACGCCTATACAATATCTATCATTTACCCATGGATCCGCTGGATAAACGCTATACGATCCTAAGCATGTATATAGATCCAATCTAACTAAGCCAAGTACATAACTATGATAAACTAAGAACAATATAATCTTGAATATAAGCAAGTAGAGCAAAGTCATAAGCAATATATTGAAGTAGAACAAAGTCATATTCATAATATTGAAGAACAAAGATAATTAGAAGAACAATTAGAAGCACAATTAGAGAATTACCAAGAATCCTCTTGACAGATCCGGAAACCAATCGAAGATTGACTCCTTCTAGTTCTAATCCTATGTAGCTATGCTAACCTAGATGTCTAATTGATGTAGTGGCTCTAGTCTTGATCAGAGGCTTCTTCTCCCTTGAAGAACAATGAATTAGGGTTGAGAGGCTCTCTCCTCCAGGGGCCAGGGGGTCTGGTTTTATAGTCCCTTCAAGTGAATATGGGCCGTTGGATCAAACCGACATTGATTGAATGGTTATCCTTGATCCTTTAGGTCGGTGGAGATCTCCCACGAAGCAGAGTCCTGATTGGACTCTCAGAGAGGGCGGGTGCCTAGGGTAGGAGGGGGGGCGCCCTGCCTCTGGCCCCGTTTCGCCTCCGCTTCGGTCTCGTGGCTTCTGGAGTCTTCTAGATGTAAGATAATTGCGCGGCACGTTAATATCTCTATGTAATCCCGACATGTGGGCCTTTCTTCCGTATTTCCTGATAACCCCCTGCAGAAATAGATAAACACCAAAACTCGTGGAATTCTGTCACATAAAACCCTAAGTCTAGATGTTGATTTTATTTGGATCCTTTTATTTATTTATTTGATAATTAAAATTGATACTTAAGGACCGTCAACAAACACCCCCAAGCTTACCTCTTGCTCGTCCCTGAGCAAGGATAGATTAGAAGTTGCTGCAATACTTTTTTTAAAAAAATTGACGGTACACATGCTTTTAAATAAGATCTCATCTCTGAGTTAGAGTAAACTGTCAAGACTTAAAACTTACTTACTTTACCTTCACCATAGGACTTGTAACCGTCACTTCTATCTTGACTGGTTAAAAGATAGAACAGTCTAGTCAAGAGCCATGTCTCTTATTCTTGATCAGCTATAGCTCTCGTGTCTTTGCAGATTTTCAAATAAAACTCAGAGATTCCTTGTATGATTCTCTCAGATCTCTCTTTTGTGGTATTTCTGGATCCTTACCAAGGCAGTGATGGTATATGCCTTCTCTCAAAAAGTATGTGGTATTTATGGTATAAAGCATAATGACATTGCCCTTCTCTCTCACCCTACTCAATTAAGGCTTTAATATCTGGAGCTCATAGGTGGGAGATAAAATATACATACTTACAAGCCATTTATTGTATAGTCAAACCATGGATCCAAAGAAACAAATCAATAAGTCAAATCAAGATGTGCATGTGTGGTGAATGAATGGTGTATGGTGATGATGGTGATAACAATGGTGGAAGTCTAATTCTACTTTTGCTCTTTTTAGGGGATACATACCTTCCTTGCTTTTTGAAACTTTGTGAGGAGAATGAGATGCTCTTCTTTTTCTCTCAGGTGGGTATCTTGTACCCCTAATTCTACTGTCGGACACTTATCCATTTTTACCTCTCATCTCACTTTTTCTATTCTTTCGAGGTTCCGGGCACTTGCCCCTTTTTATTTCCTCGTATCTTTTTTCCTTTTTTTAGAGCACTCATCTCTTGAGATAATATAGCAAGTGGTAGTAACAAGATAACTTGAGCATTTATTTCACAGGGAAAAACAGAAATATTTTTGGCTATTCTCTCCCGGATTAGGAGTAGAATATTTTTAGGTGGTTCTGGAGATGAAAATGGGTAGATATATGTGGATGGTACTTCGGAGTAGAAGTAGCATATATAAGTGAACGTGCAAGTGAATCTTGATTTAACCATATGACAAGCTCCTAAGGGTCTACACAGCTTGACCACACTCAATGCTCATAAGTAGTAAATAGTAAATGTGTGGCTCAAAGTCTAGCAAGCATGTATATATGACTGTGGTAGAAATTTAAAACTCTCATCATACAGGAACTCATCATGCAATATTTTAAAGATTTTCAAAGATAAAATTCTCCAGAATTCTAGCATCTCTAGGAACAGATAAACAGCAGCTCAACCTTCCCATATCGTATCCGTTAACAACTTAGACTTCAGATCAAGTTTTCATCCCACAAGTTTAGGTCTATAGCAAGCTTTAAATTATAACAGTTATGTCCAAACTTGAGAGAGAACTTCAAATGTGCAAATTAGGCAGAGCAACTATGCATCATATCCATGCTAGAGTTTTATTATTAAGATACAGATTAGCATAGCCACTTTATTTATTTATTAAACACACTAAGCAAAAGACATATATATATAAGCATAAAATCTTTATTTGATTTTTCCTGGTTTATGTATATTTATATTTTAATATAGTATAAGTATAAAGATAGATAGATAGAAATACTTATCGCTATAAATGGGGGTGCTCTCCCCCAAGCTGAATTTTGACGTAATTTCTCTCGATATAGCTAGCAGGTGGCAGAGGTGTATTTGAAAGTCAGCAGCATTCTGACAGCGATTAGAATGTCCTCCGTCTGCTAGTCTTCTTGATTCTTAAATTCTGTGGAGCTCAAATAGACAACAAAGCTTGTGGAACTGATTAAGTGTTAGCATAAATATCTAGCCTTTATCATGTTGAGACTCCTTAATAATTATTACTCCCTGTTTTTATATTTTTATTTTATAAAGCAGAAATGAAATTTTTATTTCATTTTTATGCCACCACAGTGAATGTACTTATGTGTTTTATGCCACTCGTATACTCATGGGCTTACTGTTTTTCACATTCTTATTTTCACTACAAGAAATTCCCTGATACATAACAGATTACTTTCATCATAGACAAGAAAAAATGCATCACAGATTACTCATAATGACGATCACCCAAGACGTCATGTATCCCGCATCATACATTTGTTAGAGCGAAATAGAGCGTCACGAATTGGTTTTTTCATTCGTCATAGATGAACTGGTCACAACAATAGCAAAAGGCAATAGTGATGAAATAAATCGTCACAGATTGACATTTGAGTTCATCATGGATTAGTTGTCCATCATCTATTGTACCCAGCCCATATCCAAGCCCAGATCCAAACCACAGTGACGAAAAAGAACATCACTTAAGTGTGAAATCATCACTACATTAACATGCAACACATCTCAGAATACACCAATCATACAAACAAACATTGATTCTTTTATTTCTTGGCATGTCCACTATTGTCACATGCAGTTTGAGGATAATCAATTCACAGTCAAACTAACAAGTACATAAAACTAAGATTTCAGCTCTAGGGAGTCTACCATAAACAAACATACAAACTAGATTTCATCTCTAAGAATTCAATTGGCTTGTTTTCCATATGATATGCTACCAAGCATCTCCAGGAACTACCTGAAAATCAATATGAATATAAAATATGTTAGTTCTGAGCAAAGATTCTAAAAACAAATGCTATTTATTTATCAGGAAACAATCAGAGTGGATTGCAAGCTCTGTACTAACAAATGCAACTCTATCCTAGGCCTTTTGCGCTTGAAATAATTCCGGCATACATAACTAGCATAGAATGCAAGTTGGACAATTGTACAAATCTTTGTATGCACAATCTAATTTTAAACCTATGTAATAATTCAAGCTGGACAACACCACAAATACAACTGAGGCAAATAAAAATGCTAGTTTGATGAAATAAAGAGGTACATAGTTAGGCGTGATCCAGTTTCTATGAACATGTATATACCTTTGTTTATTTGTCAATCTTTAGTAACATCACTAAAAAGGTATCACTTACTTACATATTTTATATACACATTTCATCAACCTGAAGTAACATCGCTACTTTTGCCACTGATCCCAAGCCTCGGTTGGCAAAGGAACAGACTTAAGTTCATAAGAACCGATGTTCTACTGTCCAAGAGCAAAACTAATATTTTCTTTCTATCAGCTCAGCCCTACAGATAATACTACCACCTTATTTCATTGTTTGTCAATGATAACCGAACAGATACATGCCACCAGTATACTAGCAGCTTGAGAAGATACAGGAAGAAAGTGACGAGCCTGGCAGTATGACTTACGCCTCAAATCAGATCAATACCACATATTGCTATCTAGATCCATATAAGTGTTAAATAAGTCTACAGGGAGAAGAGGCTCACCAGATATCTGACATCTTCACCAAAATTTTTGTCAAATTTGATGCCAGCATCTTGCGTACAAGGTAGGAGCAAATCACAAAACTGGAAATCAAAATTAAAAAAATCCTGAACACCAAGTTACTAGCGGCAACAAAACAGTGTTGCCGAGAGTAGGGAGTAAATATGACGCCTGCGCTATGTAGGTCTTAATCTCATAATAAATTCCATCCTACTCGACCTCATCTTGCCCTGTGGAATCAATTTCAATCTCCTCGATCTAGAGCAAGACAGATCCCATAAATCCCCATCCTACTCTACTCAGATCCCATAAATCCCCATCCTACTCTACTTCAACAAAACATGCAACTAGGGTTAGGGCCATCATAGGCATCGTTAGGGTTACCCATGAGCACACGGAGCACCATGACCGAGGGGACTTGAGATGGCTGGGATATGTGGCACACACATAGATCCTGCCATCGTCATCGCCCGTGTGTTGGGATCTTGTTGTCGCCGCCACCCGGGCTGGGATCTCGCCACCACCGGCGCCCACGCTCGATTCAAGCTGGCCACACCCGGATCTAGCGCCTGCGCTTCGATCTCGCAGCCGGGGCCACCCCATTCCGGAAAACACGGCCCTACCACAGGGAGCTGCGGGGAGGAGCACAGGCCTGCGCAGGGGAGGAGGTTGCGGAAGGAGCCGCCGCTGGCGCTTCCGGAGCACGATTGGTATTTGGTAGAAGAAGGCTGAGAGAGAGATAGATGTGTTGGGCTTTCAGGGAGATATGCCGAGCGTCCGAGCGAACGAGTGATGGATGTCGGCGTTTCTATTTTGTTTTTTCTTTCTCTATATTTTTTTATTTTTTTAATAAAGATGGGTGATGGGTTGATTTTGTATTTAATTATTTATTATTTTCTTTTTTATTTATTTATAATTTTTCTATGAAACAACCAAAAGAACATGCGTGCATCTATTTCTTTTTTTTACGGGAAACACCACGTTCAAAATATTTATAAACCTTTCCACATTTTATGAATAATTTCTATGCATAAATTAATTATATAAAGAAAAAAAACTTTTTTAGAACCCTATTTGAGTTCAGTCTTTAAAGTAGCACAGGAGAATATGATCTGTGACATCTAGCCGTGACGATAGCTATATCAGTCGTCATAGCTGTGTCACCTTGGAAATGAATCGTCATAGATATTATAATTCTATGATGCTTTCTTAGAACGTCACCACTAAACCGTCATGTAAAGCCTAATTTTTTGTAGTGTTTTTTTTAAGATAGTATGAACATGATTAACTAAGCAAACTAAAATAATTGAAAGGGAAAGGATAACTACCAAGTTTACCTCTTGGCAAGGCGTTCGGTGTTTTTAAGTACTCCGAACGGGACTCTCCATTTTCTTAATTGTCCTGGGATTCGTTGGTTGGCGGAGTCGGTACTTCCGGCGGCGCCTCTTCTTCATGTATAGTTATCTTCTCTTTCCATACCTGACTCGGTGCTACGGTGTCCTCTAGATAATTTTGTTTAAACTCTACGTCTTCTGACCTTACAACTTCTCCTTCATAGTCTGCCCATCCGTCCTTGATGATTTGCCTCCTCTGGTTGCGGTTGCGTCGCTTTCTTACCTGCTTAGATTCTTCAAAGATGTAGTTAGGGTGAGTAAAATAGCGGCGTACCTTCTCTGAGGGGAAGTGCATATGGACTTCTCCGGTTCCAATATAGATGATTGCTTTAACGGTGCTGAGGAACTGTCTTCCAATGATGATGGGTGGATCGTATTCGTCTTCTTCCATGTCGATAACTTGAAAGTCTGTGTAGACAAAATGATCGTCTATTTTGACTGGGACATCAGTTATTCTTCCTTTAACTTCTCGAAATGTTTGATCTGCCATCTGGAGCTGAATGTATGTTGGTTTTAGGGGCATGGTTCCGAACAAGAGCCGATAGGTGACTGCGGCCATTATGTTGACGCCCGATCCGGTGTCGCAAAACGTCTTGTAGAAGCTGTATCCATTTATGGAGCAATAGATGCTTGGCATTCCTGGGTCGTCCTTCTTGGTCAAAAACGGTGACTTAAGTTGGTGATCTTGGCCTCCATGAACTACAGTGACCATCTTAGCTGACTCGGTCCATACTTGCTTGTTCCTATTCCTCCGGTTGGTCCTCTTCCTTGATTCACGTCTGGATTGATTTGGAATTTGTGCAGTCTTGTTCTTGAAGAAAAATGTCTCCTTCCTCCCTTTGATGTAAAAACTGATCTTGGCAGCACTGGCGTAGATGATAGCTCCCGTGGTGTTCAAGAATGGCCTCCTTAAGATGATGGGTGCCCTCTCATCATTTCCGGTCTCTACCACTACGAAGTCTGCTGGGCATATAAGGTACCAACTCGGACACATAGGTTCTTCAATATTCCTTTTGGAAAACTTATCGTCTGATCTACAAACTGCAAACACATGGTTTTTTCTAATAAAGGATATGTAAAGAATTTCACATAGAGTACCCTGGGTATAATTTTGACGCTGGAGCCAAAGTCGCAGAGTGCTTCTGGGACGTCCACCATGCCGATGGAGATCGGGATGACGGGGCGTCCTGGATCTCCTCTCTTGACCGGCAGAAGGTCAGTAGTGAATTTAGTGACGGGGTTACTCCAATTATTACCTGCATCAAACATGTCTACAAGATTTGCAGATTCTAATCATTTTGGTTGTGATGGTATACTGGGGTTAGTAGCAGGAACAACAGCAGCTATTTGATTTAATTGAGATTCAATCATTTTATTAAAGCTAATTTGATTCTTGATAGCAGTAGAGAAATTATCCATTCTATTATTTATATTTTCTAGCATTTTATCATTAGATGCCAATTTCTTAGATAGGTTATCCATTAGCTTTCCTTGATTAGACACTAACTCTCTCAGAGGTGGAAAATTATTATTATTGTTGTAAGAATTGTTACCTTCATAATTACCTCAGTAGTTAGGCCTCTGTTGATTCCAACCTTGATTTTGTTGAGGATGGTTGTAGTAGTAGTAGTTGTTGTTGATGTAGTTCACATCCTCAAGCATCTCAGGGCAGTGATTGCCTGAGTGTCCAGTATCTCCACACTCCTCACAAGTCATGTGAGAGTCGTAGATGTGCATAACTTCTTTCTTGTCCCCAGCTCTATCATCGAGCTTCTTCATGAGCAGGTCTAGCTTTGCAGATAGCATGTCTACCTCCTTGAGCTGATGCATACCTCCACCTCTCTTGCGTGTCTGGGTCCTCTCTTCATTCTAGCCTTGATTGGACGCCATCTTCTCCACAAGAGCTGTGGCTTGTGGTGTGGTAAGTGATAAGAATGCTCCTCCAGCTGCAGCATCCATGGTCTCTCGGGCACTGTTGCCGAGCCCATGATAAAACGTCTGCATCAATAGCCAACTCTCCATTCCATGATGGGGACATTCTATGATGTAGTCTTGAAAGCGCTCCCATGCTTCTGGAACATATTCATCATTTTGTTGCTAAAAACTTGTAATCTTCCCACGGAGAGCATTGGTCTTGCCCATAGGAAAGAACATAGCCAGGAAGTTTGTTGAGCAGAGTGCCCACGAAGTATTCTTCTCCTTTGTAGCGTAGAACCATTGCTTCGCTCTTCCTAACAGTGAGAATGGGAAGAGGCGAAGTAGTATAGCATCTTTGGAAACCCCTGATATGGTGAATGTGTTGCAAATCTCCAGGAAGTGTTGTAGATGAGCACTAGCATCTTCGTGTGCCTTCCCACAGAACTGGTTGGATTGCACCATGTTAGTAAGTCCAGGCTTGAGCTTAAAGTTGCCATCGATCTCAGCAGCAGGACCCGTGCGGATGTTGTCCGTAGTGGGAGCTGAGAACTCGCGGATCGATTTGTTCACCATGGCTTCGAACTCTGAAGACGAGTTCCGGTGATCTTCTTGATTGGATGAAGCTTCTTGCTGAAGTGTTGATGATCTCTTCTTGAGCTTGGCTCTAGTTCTTCTGAATAATGCTTCGGGATTGTCAACAAAATTTCCTGGAAGATGTCTTCTTTTCATACATTCCCCTACATAAGATAAAATAGAAAAATATCGGGGTAAAACTGTATGAGAGAATAGATAAGCTCAATCATATTAGTGATGCGAATGATTGTTGACGGTCCTTAAGTATCAAATTTAATTATCAAATAAACAAAGAAAAGGATCCAAATAAAATCAACACCTAGACTTAGGGTTTTATCTGACAGAATTCCACGAGTTTTGGTGTTTGTCTATTTCTGCAGGGGGTTATGAGGAAATAAGGAAGAAAGGCCCACATGTCGGGATTACATAGAGATATCAACCCACCGCACAATTTTCTACCATCTAGAAGACTCCAGAAGCCACGGGAAGGAAGCGGAGCCCGAAAGGGGCCAGGCCTAGGGCGCCCGCCCTGAGGACCTGGGCGCCCGCCCACCTCTAGACCCCGTTCCGGACTCTCTTCACACACGACGTTCCACCGACCTATTGGATCCAGAATAACATAGTACCACCTCGCCTATCGACCCAAAAATGCATAGAAGGGGAGGACTGTAATAGAACCGACCAAATTATAAGAGATTAAGCCTAATAGTGACCATTTGCATAGTCGAACCATCACGCTTAAGCCCATATAATCCCGGTAGTCCATGAAATCTCGAAGGATTTCAAACCACACATCGCATACAGCCAAGATCGTAATAAGTTTAGCGGCCGCCATCCATAAGTACATCCAAATTACAACATTCATGAAACACATCGGAGTACTTAAGTTATTACAAACCAAGTTCTTCAAGTAGCGGAAGCTTCATAGTTCGAAATTACAACACACACGATAAGTCTGATACAGTGCCATAGTTTGGTCATTCCCACAAAAGCAAAGGAAGAGACGGAGTGACCATCGCCCTTGGTCTAGTCATCACCCATAGCTGGGTACAGACAGAGGATGCAATAACCATAGTACATTTGACCATCTGCAAAACAACATGGGAATAGAACCCTGAGTACGAGAAGGTACTCAGCTAGACTTACCCGTCATAAACTTAAAATAAAGACTCATCAAGGATCATGAAGGCTATTTAGTGGGGTAGCTGACAACCATTTTGCAAAGACCGCAAGGTTTTATTACCCTAACCTACCAAAATCTTTTCTTCTTTTAATTTGCTCAAGTTGAAAGTATCATTACCTATTATCTAGGTTTGCTCCTGTGCTACTACAAGCAAGTATGAGACTATGATAGTACCTCATCATAGCATTTCCTAAACCATTCATCATTATAACCCAAGTGTTTCATAGTCCTTACTACGAGGACGAAGCTCATGTCAAGTGCTCACTATCCAGGAGCGATGGCGATTCGAATCGATTTCTAACCAGCTGGCGAGGTATTCCCCACACAAACCACACTCACTGATCAAGTGAGCTACAGATCACCATATTACACTATCCAGGACCAATTCGCGGGTTCGGCAGGCACCGCCAGTACCCGAGGACCGTTCCGGCGACCGAGGTATCCAGGGTATACCAAGGTTGCGCGCCGCGCCCTCGTCGTTCTCCTCAACCATCACCAATACAGCGCATGGCGGCTCGATTCCCGGCCCGGATAGTGTTCAGGCTTCGCGGTCGGAACGACTTATCCTTCCAGCTAAGTGTGGGGCATGCGTTCAACATGACAAGAGGGCCGTCAACGATCGGTCCTTAATCGACACAGGCAGGGGCACTACGGTCAACTACACCATAAGACCCTACCCGGTCTCAAGTTCAATCCCACACTTGGTTACCTATTTCCCTCATAGCATTGATAGCTAATCAAACAGGTGTCCACCTATATCTCGCAGGTGACAGGAAATCACCCGACTTCTACCGTATTAAGCAAGCTAAGCATAGACTCCGAGCCTATCTACATAGGACAAGGTAGATAAACAGGTGGTGATATCAAGGAGTAATTATGCATCAACGGTATCAAGTGTGGGGCATGCGTTCAACATGACAAGAGGGCCGTCAACGATCGGTCCTTAATCGACACAGGCAGGGGCACCATGGTCAACCCACCATAAGACCCCGCCCGGTCTCCAAATTCATTCCACACTTGGTTATTCTTTTCCCCGAGCAACCACTGCTTAATCAAGCAGGTATCCACCTATATCTCGCAGGTGACAGGGAATCACCCGACTTCTACCGAACTAAGCAAGCTAAGCATAGACTCCGTGCCTATCTACATAGGACAAGGTAGTTGAATGAGCAGGAATAACAAGGAGTACTCATGCAGCAACGGTATCAGGCAACTCCTATCACTTAATATGCAATACAGTAGAACAAGTATAGCACTTTATATAAGTTAGCGAGAATAGGGAGACTTAGAATGCTCCGGGGCTTGCCTTTCTCAAACGTGCTGGGTCGGTGATCCGGACACTCTTGAAATTCCTCTCCGGGTTCCTGTGCCTCCGGAGGTTCCTGCTCCTGTATCTCCTCGGGTTCCTCGGGTCCCACTTCGTTCTCCTGCGAGCCTGTATGATGCATATATGCTCATGAGTGGAGTGTGAGATGCCCGAGTGGATGCTTGTAAGAGAGAGTGTCAAAGGAGTCATGTTATGATGCATAGGTGATGCACTGTGTCATGCTTATTACAAGGTAGTCAACATCATCCGGGAACAATAACTAAATTAAGCATCTGTTGCATTCTCTTCTACAGATATTTTTCAAATGCAAATAGCAACCCCCATGATGCTTCAAAGATACACCAAACCCAACTTATTCCATTCAACCTACATACACAACCATTCATAATTTTCTTTATTCATTTCTAAGCTCATTAAAAATCAAATGCAATTCTGTTCATCAATAAATTCCACAAAAATTACAGGAGACTACCAGCTAAGCATAAAGTCTACTGTAAATTTTTCATGATTTTTGGATACTTATTTTGAGCCACAAAAATCACAAGATTAATTAATAAGGCAAGTAAAATCACTCTACTGGGATACAAGTGTTAAACAACAGATTTCATATTTTTACAATTTGCATAATATCATAAGAAACACCCACAAAATTTTCCAGATTTATTGCATGACCCATTTAATTATTAAAAATCATAAATTACTGCCATGCAAGCATTTAAATTACCATAAATTCATTTATACACCAAATAATATGTACCCACTTTTTCCCAGTGAGCAAACACACATGCAAAGCCAACAAATCAAGTTTCACATTTTTCTGAGCCATGTTTTATTTACTATGCATTTTCCAAGTTTAACAAAATCATGGATAAAATATATTCACACAGAAAAGTTACTCCAACATGACATGCAATTACATCAAACTGTAGATCTGGAAATATAGAGCACACCAAAATTTATTTCATTCAATTTGGAGCTGTAGAACTCAAGATATAGATTTTACAAACTTTAAATCAATTTCTAGAAAACACTTTTTCAAGAAAACCGACGAAAAAGGCTACGCACACCCAGATCTACACCCACCAGGGTACCCCTGCGACTGACAGTGGGTCCCCGACCCCACCAGTCAGCGAGACCGAGAGGGAGCTCACCTCCGACGAGCGGATCTCGCCGGCGGTGAGGTCTCCGGCCACAGGGTGAGCACCAACGTGCTCCCCGCAGCAAGACGCACCCAGCGGTACCCTTGGATCGACCAGAGGACGGTCGGAACACCTCCGGCGAGCATGCATGGCGGCACGGCGGCGCTGCTCGCCGTGGCCAGGCTGCTCCGGCGCAGTAGAGCGTGCGCAAACGCCTCTCCGAGCTTCCTCACCTTCCTACCGACCTAGCGCAACAGAGAACGAGCGAAAGGAGGCAGGGAAACGCTAGATCCATCGCGGCGGAGTACTCCGGCGAGCTCGGGGTAACTCCGGCGAGCGATTCACGGCGCTCGACGGACTCTCACCTCGGTAGAACGTTCGCACGAGCTTACCCTAGCGACGGCGAGTGCCCTGGTGCTCTCGGCGTCGAGCTTGAGGCTCTGGTGTGGCCGGCGACGAGCGGCGGAGCTCTCTCCGGCAATGGCGCGCGGAGGAGCGGCTGCTGCTGCGCGGTGCGAGCGGAGGAAGGAGAAGGAGGGCGCGGGGGAGACAGAATGGAGGGAGTGGCCTGGGAGCTTACGCGGGCGTCCCGACCAGGTGGGGGGGGGGGTTGGAGGCCGGCCGCGGCGCGTCCAACGCCGGCGTACGGCCGCCACGTGGCCGGCGCCGGGTGGAGCGAGGCGGGCGCCGCGCGCGCGGGAGAGAGGGGAGGGGGAGCGGGCCGCGCTGTCCAGCTGGGCCAGAAGGGAGGCGGGTCGGCCCAGCAGCGCCTGCCCCCTTTCCCTTTTTTTTGAATTTCTTTTCTCAAATTCTTTCTAAATTCATTTGGACCAATTTAAAATCATTTTCACCTCTTGCTCCCAAAAACAAAGTTGTTCCAAATTAAAAACTCTACAACTTTGCTTTGACAAGCAAGACCAAATTCCAAACAAAATCTGAATTACAAGTTAAAACTCAGTTCTAGGTTTTAAATAAATTCATTTTGGGAAAATTTGTATAAATTCCATTTCTCAAATTCCATAGCTCCAAAAATTGCACAAAAATATTCTAAATTCTTCTTACACATAAAGCAACCTAATTTGAACATTTCACAATTTTAGAAGCAAGCATCATATTTTTAACATATTTAAAACACATGAAATGATGCACATAAAATCATACTTGAAAAGAATGACATGCTCATGATGCTTATGATTGATGAGGATGCTTATGCATTGCTTTGCCAAGGCTAAGTGCATGCTTAACACCTAGGTGTTACAAGGACTATATAAGGAGACCCCCTCTGGCTCCTGGAGGAGACAAGAAATTATCATAGAGATTGACGGGTGCCCTCGAAGGAAAACCTCTTCTCTAAATAATATTTCTTTTTAGGCTTAGCAACCAATGTAAAGTAGAAATAGATCTTCTAGTTTCTACTAGATTGAGAGAGATAGAGTGGAGGTGTGGATCGGAGGAAGGCCGGCCTGTCGGTGTCTACTCTGAGTTGTACCTACGGGATCAAGTCTCCTAACCCGAGGCTTGCTTCTAAGATTCTTCAGTAATTCGACTTCTAATACTAGTAAGTTCTTGTTTTATTGTTCTTTGGTTTATGAGTTTACTTTAATCCTCTTCCGGTTGAGTATTAGAGTAATCACTTGTTAGCGTAAATGTGGTGTTTAGGCTAGGGTACTCATAGATATCCCCTGACTAGCTGGACCGTGCTAGTAGCGAGGAACGTGACAATTCCGAGTTACCTTTGCAGATCACATCTCGTTAGCAGGACGGGTAGGGTTATAGGTGCGGGTCGAACATCCTTTGTGTTGTCTAGATTCTGTGAGCCTCCCCAATAGAACAGTAGATCATCCTTACCAAGGTTAGAACGAGACTATGGTTGCAGTCTTCTCTATACATCACTCACATCGAGAGACATTCTTGTAGCCTAAAGGGGTAGTAGCAATAGATTTGGTTAGTCAGATGCACCCTTTCTCCCAGTGGTAAAAATATAAATACGATAACTCTGGAAAACCTCCCGGGTGAAATGCTCACCGATATCCGTGCGCTTGCGGATCATTTTCTAATTGCATTACCAAATATCAACAAGCATTTCTGGCGCCATTGCCGGGGAGAAAGACGGTTTGCTGAGATAACTTTAAGTCTTGCTATTATCTTGTATTATACTTTTATACTTTTATTCTTTTATCTTTTTATTTTTATCTTTATGGATAACTCAAATTCCATACCTATTATTAAATTCTTTGCACCTTCGGAGACCAACCATAGACCATGGGAGTCAACACGTCCTGCCCCTAATTATGATCTGTGTCCGGAGTTGATTGCAATAGGTCAAAAGCAACCCTTTTCTATAGCTGAGGTCCTATCTTTTAATCAAGAAGATAATGCACTTTTAGCTACACCTAGGGAATCTGTTAATCTTTCTATAACTTCTGGTTCAGACCTAGCCCTACAAGACCATGTTTTTCCTAGATATTTTCACATTGGTCTTAATCATATAACCTTTGGTAGAGTCCTTCTTTCTTTATCTATTAGTAAAGGAAGGTATGTCTTCATTTGTGGACATCCTTCTTGTACTAGTCTTCATAGAAAAATCTTAGAAATAGAGAAGGAATCATCTCCCAGACGAGGAAAGGAAGTTTCAATAACCGATTTCCAAACATTTCAATCCCATGATTCAGCTATCCATCCCATCCTTGAGCTTAATAATCTCTACTATGCTATTTCTCTTGAACCTCCCGATAATCCTATGAATCTATCTAGACATCCCATGCATAAGAAGGAGGATCGAGAAGAGCAACATCAATGGCTAAAGGGCATTAAAAATCCATGTGCTATCACCATTGAATGGATAGATAAAACAAACTTGAGAGACAATCCTAGAGGAATTTTTAGCATTCATGAAGAATCATCCTTGGAGTTTGAGAATGAGAGAAACAACAGTGAGCATGGAAGTTATTTCATAAATACCTTACCCAGTCCTTGCTCATATAAAACATCTCTCCAATCAATTAGTCTCTCTATCCTTATCACATTTGAGATCTCCAACCCTCTCTTCTTTTCTATTTATAAAAACTTTAAAAGAGCGGTTGTCGATGCATATGTCTATAATAAATATTGCAGATCTCGTTGAGTTGATTAATGGTTTCCCAAGGACAAGCTTAGTGTCCTAAAACAAGCACTTATCAGATCGTAATATGAAATTTGAATTATTTGCAACATTGCCTTGTGTATTGAGCATATAAAGATAATTGTAGAAATATTCCTTCGGGTATTCTTGTCACTAACCTATCCAGGATTGGAGCAAGAGGATCGGATGGATGACAAGCACAAGGTATGTCTAACCAACCATCACACAACATTGAATTAAATTCATCCAAACTTGAATTTTGCAAAATTCGAGCTTGGGGGAGTACTTTACATAAAAACATCCTTTGCCATGTTGCTACATTGGTTGTCCCTACCTTTGAGAGATGCTCAATTTGTTAAGTACTAATTACACTACTTCACCTCCATTTGAGTAGATCGCTATAAATGCTCTCATGCTACCTTTATTTGCTTTAGTATATGTCTAGGTTTGGAGTAGTTTCATTTATCTCTTAAATCAAGCATGGTGCTTAGTTTAGGAATGATGATCTTACTTCCAAAGGATTTTTAAATTAAGCATGGTGCTTAGGTTAAAATGCCCTCCTAAATCAAATTAGACATGGTTTCTAGGTTGATTTTTGAGCCGATAGTATGCTATAGTAGATATGGGGTATTTTGTTGGACTAACCCCTGTAGGAAAACTTTCAATATCAAGCTGGGAAGTCCTGAGATACAAACTCATTGGAGATAAAGGAGACACATGAAGTTTAACAATTTGCACAAGAAGGACATAGCTCATCACAAAGAGATGATTCATGGAGGGTGCCACAAACACGATGCACAACCGCTAAGAAAGGAAAGCTTCCACAAGGTGATACTATTCCATCACTCTTCAAGTAAGGTAACATCTTAAGGTACTTGACTATCACTTTTATAAGCTTCTCCTTAGTCCTAGCATTCACATAAAATAAAGAGACAAACATGTATGAATTGTAGCTCCAAATTAATCAACCCAATTAATTCAACATGTTTAGTCCTTTAATCTTTGTTTTTAGTACTACCTTCGTGATCCCACACTCCTAATCGTATAAGCTAAAGTATTGCACATTCAATATTTGGAAGATATAAACAAAACATAAATATAGATAGATTATCTTTCCATTAGGTTGAGCCATCTGATCTAACAAATGTTTTAAATGCTACACTCATGATTCATCAACTTTGTCTTGCTCACTACGCTTAAGGTTAGAGAAGAACAAATACACTTTTGGTTCTGTTGGTGTTTTCCACCAACAGGGCCCATGCACTTGATCTCTACCTTGTCTATATGAGCAGGAACACTTCGAGCATAATATGAAGGAGTTTTACAACTCCCAGATTCCACCAAGTGAAGCACTAGGATCTACGAGCACAAACACACTGGAGATACTGGACGCTCAGGCAATCACTGCCCTGAGATGCTTGAGGACGTGAACTACATCCACAACAATAACAACTATTACTACAACCGTCCTCAACAACATCAAGGTTGGAATCAACAGAGGCCTAATTACTCAGAGAGCTGATCTAGGACGCCCCGTCATCCCAATCTCCATCGGCATGGTGGACTTCCTAGAAGCACTCTGCGACTTTGGCTCCAGCGTCAACATTATGCCAAGGGTTGCAGATCGGACACTCAGTTTCCCAAAGGAAATATTGAAGAACCTCTGCGTCCGAGTTGGTACCTTGTACGCTCTAGCAGACTTGTGATAGAGACTGGTACTGAGGAGAGGACACCCATCATCTTAGGGAGGCCATTCCTAAACACCAGAGCTGTCATCTACGTTAATGCTGCCAAGATCAGTTTCTACATCAAGGGGAAGAAGGAGATTTTCCTTCAAGAACAAGACTATACAAGCTTCAGAGCAAACCCGACATAAACAAAGGATTAGGACCAACAGGAGGAATAGGAACAAGCAAATATGGACCGAGTCAGCTAAGATGGTCACTGCAGCTCAAGGAGGTCAAGATCGTCGACTCAAGTCAGCTTTCTTGATCAAGAAGGACGACCCTGGTGTTCCAAGCATTGAGTGCACAGTCAATGGATATTCTTTTTAGAAAACACTCTATGACACCGGATCTGACGACAACATAATGGCCGCAGTCACTTATCAGCTCCTGCATGGAACCATGCCCCTACAACCAAGATACATTCAGCTTCAAACAATTTTCAGGTCATTGACATAGGAGAAGACAAGTATGATCCACCCACCATCCTTAGAAGACCGTTCCTCAACACTATCAAAGCCATTATCTATATTGGAACCGGAGAAGTCCACATGCACTTCCCCTCTGAGAAGGTACGCCACTACTTTAATAATTCTAACTATATAGTTGAAGATTCTAAGCAGGTCAGGACAAGAAGACAACGCAACCGCAACCAGAGGAGGCAAATCATCAAGGACGGATGGGTAGACTACGAAGGAGAAGTGATAAGGACTGCAGATATACAACTTGAACAGAACTGTCCTGAGGAGACCGTAACACCGAGTCAGGTATGGAAAATGAAGATAACTATAAATGAAGAGGAGGCGCTGCCGGAAGTACCGACTACGCCACCCAACGAACCTCAGGACGATTAAGAAAATGGAGAGTCCCGTTCGGAGGACTTAAAAACACCGAACGCCTTGCCAAGAGGTAAACTTGGTAGTTATCCTTTCCCTTTTAATTATTTCAAATAGTTTACTTAGTTAATCATGTTCGTATTATCCTAGAAAGAAAATAAAAATGTGAAGAAAAAAAAACTGTAAGCCCCATGTGAGTAGACGAGTGGCATAAAACCCATAAGTACATTCATTGTGGTGGCATAAAAATAAAATAAATATTTTTCTGCTTTATAAAAACAAAAATATAAAATCAGGAAGTAATATTTATTAAGGAGTCTCAACATGATAAAGGCTAGATATTTATGCTAACACTTAATCAGTTCCACAAGCTTTGTTGTCTATTTGAGCTCCACAGAATTTAAGAATCAAGAAGACTAGCAGACGGAGGACATTCTAATCGTTGTCAAAATACTGCTGACTTTCAAACACATCTCTGCCACCTGCTAGCTACATCAAGAGAAATTACGTCAAAATTCAGCTTGGGGGAGAGCACCCCCATTTATCTCGATAAGTATTTCTATCTATCTTTATACTTACACTATATTAGAATATAAATACACATAACTATGAAAAACCAAATAAAGATTTTATGCTTATATATATTTTGCTTAGTGTGTTTAATAAATAAATAAAGTGGCTATGCTAATCTGTATCTAAGAAAACTTAAGCATGGATATGATGAATAGTTGCTCTGCCTAATTTGCAAATTTGAAGTTCTCTCTCAAGTTTAGATATGACTGTTATAATTTAAGGCTTGCTCTAGACCTAAACTTGTGGGATGAAAACTTGATCTGAAGTCTAAGTTGTTAACGGATACGATATGGGAAGGTTGAGCTGCTGTTTATCTGTTCCTAGAGATGCTAGAATTCTAGAGAATTTTATCTTTGAAAATCTTTAAAATGTTACATGATGAGTTCCTGTATGATGAGAGTTTAAATTCCTACCACAGCCATATATACATGCTTGCTAGACCTTGAGCCACACATTTATTATTTACTGCTTATGAGCATTGAGTGTGGTCAAGCTGTGTAGACCCTTAGGAGCTTGTCATGTGGTTAAATCAAGATTTCACTTGCACGTCCACTCATATATGCTACTTCTACTCCGGAAGTACCATCCACATATATCCACTCATTTCCATCTCCAGAATCACCTAAAAATATTCTACTCCTAATCCGGGAGAGAATAACCAAAAATATTTCTGTTTCCCCTTGTGAAATAAATGCTCAAGTTATCTTGTTACTACCACTTGCTATATTATCTCAAGAGATGAATGCTCTGAAAAAAAAGAGAGAAAAAGAAAATAAAAGATACGAGGAAATAAAAAGGAGCAAGTGCTCGGAACCTCGAAAGAAAAGAAAAAGAATAGCATCTCATTCTCCTCATAAAGTTTCAAAAGCAAGGAAGGTATGTATCCTCTCAAAGAGCAAAGTAGAAATAGACTTCCACCACCATTGTTATCACCATCATCACCATACACCATTCATTCGCCACACATGCACATCTTGATTTGGCTTATTGATTTGTTTCTTTGGATCCATGGTTTGACTATGCAATAAATGTCTTGTAAGTATGTATACTTTATCTCCCACCTATGAGCTCCAGATATTAAAGCCTTATTAGAGTAGGGTGAGAGAGAAGACAATGTCACTATGCTTCATACCACAAATACTAAAGCCTTATTAGAGTAGGGTGAGAGAGAAGACAATGTCACTATGCTTCATACCACAAATACTACATATCTTGAGAGAAGGCATATACCATCACTGCCTTGGTAAGGATCCAAAAATACCACAAAAGAGAGACCTGAGAGAATCATACAATGAATTTCTGAGTTTTATTTGAAAATCTGCAAAAACCCCAGAGCTATAGCTGATCAAGAATAAGAGACATGGCACTTGGCTAGACTGTTCTATCTTTTAACCACTCAAGACAGAAGTGACGGTTACAAGTCCTATGGTGTAGGTAAAGTAAGTAAGTTTTAAGTCTTAACAGTTTATTCTAACTCAGAGATGAGATCTTGCTTAAATGCGTGTGTACTTCTAAGAAATGAAACCACTGCAGAAACTATTGAGTTCATCCTTGCTCAGGGACGAGCAAGAGGTAAGCTTGGGGGAGTTTGTTGACGGTCCTTAAGTATCAAATTTAATTATCAAATAAACAAAGAAAAGGATTCAAATGAAATCAACACCTAGACTTAGGGTTTTATCTGACAGAATTCCACGAGTTTTGGTGTTTGTCTATTTCTGCAGGGGGTTATCAGGAAATAAGGAAGAAAGGCCCACATGTCGGGATTACATAGAGATATCAACCCACCGCGCAATTTTCTACCATCTAGAAGACTCTAGAAGCCACGGGAAGGAAGCGGAGCCCGAAAGGGGCCAGGCCCAGGGCGCCCGCCCTGAGGACCTGGGCGCCCACCCACCTCTGGACCCCGTTCCGGACTCTCTTCGCACACGACGTTCCACCGACCTATTGGATCCAGAATAACATAGTACCACCTCGCCTATCAACCCAAAAACGCATAGAAGGGGAGGACTATATAAGGAGACCCCCTCTGGCTCCTGGAGGAGACAAGAAATTATCATAGAGATTGAGGTGTGCACTCGAAGGAAAACCTCTTCTCTAAATAATATTTATTTTTAGGCTTAGCAACCAATGTAAAGTAGAAATAGATCTTCTAGTTTCTACTAGATTGAGAGAGATAGAGTGGAGGTGTGGATCGGAGGAAGGCCGGCCTGTCGGTGTCTACTCCGAGTTGTACCTACGGGATCAAGTCTCCTAACCCGAGGCTTGCTTCTAAGATTCTTCAGTAATTCGACTTCTAATACTAGTAAGTTCTTGTTTTATTGTTCTTTGGTTTATGAGTTTACTTTAATCCTCTTCCGGTTGAGTATTAGAGTAACCACTTGTTAGCGTAAACGTGGTGTTTAGGCTAGGGTACTCATAGATATCCCCTAACTAGCTGGACCGTGGTAGTAGCGAGGAACGTGACAATTCCGAGTTACCTTTGCAGGTCACATCTCGTTAGCACGACGGGTAGGGTTATAGGTGCGGGTCGAACATCCTTTGTGTTGTCTAGATTCGGTGAGCCTCCCCAATAGAACAGTAGATCATCCTTACCAAGGTTAGAACGAGACTACAGTTGCAGTCTTCTCTATACATCACTCACATCGAGAGACATTCTTGTAGCCTAAAGGGGTAGTAGCAATAGATTTGGTTAGTCAGATGCACCCTTTCTCCCAGTGGTAAAAATATAAATACGATAACTCTGGAAAACCTCCCGGGTGAAATGCTCACCGATATCCGTGCGCTTGCAGATCATTTTCTAATTGCGTTACCAAATATCAACAATGATAACTCAAAATCCTTTATTCTATTCCTGATTAGTAATCAACCTTCCCCGGCAACGGCGCCAAAAATGCTTGTTGGGTATTCTTAACATCACTACCAAAAGTAGACTAAGTTCTCTAAATCTAGTAACGGTGCCAAAAATGCCAAACCTATCCCTCACACCACTTAAGCCAAGTTGTCATCCCCAGCATGACATGAGAGAAGCGGTATTGAAATATGTAATTGCTCTTCTAAATAAATAATGAATGGGATCTGCAAGCGCACAGATTAATACCGATGTAGCATTTTAACCGGGAAGTATTCCAGGTATCGTTATTTATATTTTTACCACTGGTAAGGGATTAACAATCATCAATATTGATTACAGAATAGAATATGAGATTGAGTATCTATCATAGCATGTATAATTGAGAACATTTATCTAACTCTTTCATACAGGGATAAGTGTCACATAAAGGATATATGAAGTAATGAATAGTGACAAAGATAATTAATTTGATCAGCCACATATAAATATGATAAGCAGCTCAATTAGATACTCTAGAAAGTCATTAGAATAGAATTAGAACGAACTACAAGAATATTTCCTAAGTTATTCTCAACTATATAGTCTAGCATTATCATAGTTAGTGCAAGCATACTTAGCAATCATTGCGAGACAAGACTACGCCCATGCATAGTGATATTAGCAAGGTAAATGAGAAACATAGCAATCACTCCCCTGTAATAATATTGCTCTGCCAGCCCAATACACGAGAGGGGGACTATATAAAAATCAATGAAGCTGTCACTATCACGAACTACCCCACGATCTGGCATATTGGGTACAATCGCAGATAAATACGGTATAAGCACCACGCCTACACAATATCTATCATTTACCCATGGATCCGATGGATAAACGCTATAAGATCCTAAGCATGTATATAGATCCGATCTAACTAAGCCAAGTACATAACTATGATAAACTAAGAACAATATAATCTTGAATATAAGCAAGTAGAGCAAACTGATAAGCAATATATTGAAGTAGAACAAAGTCATATTCATAATATTGAAGAACAAAGATAATTAGAAGAACAATTAGAAGCACAATTAGAGAATTAGCAAGAATCCTCTTGACAGATCCGGAAACCAATCGAAGATTGACTCCTTCTAGTTCTAATCCTATGTAGCTATGCTAATCTAGATGTCTAATTGATGTGGTGGCTCTAATCTTGATCAGAGGCTTCTTCTCCCTTCAAGAACAATGAATTAGGGTTGAGAGGTTCTCTCCTCTAAGGGCCAGGGGGTCTAGTTTTATAGTCCCTTCAAGTGAATATGGGCCGTTGGATCAAACCGACATTGATTGAACGGTTATCCTTGATCCTTTAGGTCGGTGGAGATCTCCCACGAAGCAGAGTCCTGATTGGACTCTCAGAGAGGGTGGGCGCCCAGGGTAGGAGGGCGGGCGCCCTGCCTCTGGCCCCGTTTCGCCTCTGCTTCGGTCTCGTGGCTTCTGGAGTCTTCTAGATGTAAGATAATTGCGCGGCACTTTAATATCTCTTTGTAATCCCGACGTGTGGGCCTTTCTTCCGTATTTCCTGATAACCCCCTGCAGAAATAGACAAACACCAAAACTCATGGAATTCTGTCAGATAAAACCCTAAGTCTAGATGTTGATTTCATTTGGATCCTTTTCTTTATTTATTTGATAATTAAATTTGAGACTTAAGGACCGTCAACAGTGCACTCGGCCGGTACGGTTATTAACCCCAGCTACAAAATTCCTCTTAGGATAAGGGCAATCCCTCGCCCAGTGACCAACTTGTTTGCAATTGAAGTAGGGACGGTTATTAGGGGGAGTTTTGGGACCCCCTTGACCTGTAGCACCCCTAGGAAGAGCAACTGTGAAGGACTTGCGAACTCCCATCTTCACATTTGACTTCTTCTACGGTGGTATGTACCTTGTCATAGCATTGGGTGGGCGATAGGCCACCTTACTTGTCACCAGAGCCTTGGACTGCCAAGCACCTGCTTCATAGGCCCTCTTGCGGTTCTTGGATGCAGCATAAATAGCATTGGAGTTCTCCTGGGTCAACGCATCACTCACAAACTCGTTGAAGGTGGTACTCTTGTTACCAGCCGTATTCTTGGACAGCTTGGGCCCAAGTCCTCTCTTGAAACTGGCAAGCTTCTTAGCATCGGTATCAACAAACTCAGTAGCATAGCGAGACAGATTATTGAAAGCATGAAGATACTCAGTCAAACTTTTAGTGCCCTGAGTCAGGTTCATGAACTCGGTTTGCTTGATAGTCATTAAGCCCTGCGGAATACATGTCTCCCTGAAAGCAGTTTTAAACTGGTCCCAGGTTACAACAGCATTGGTAGGCATGCTGGCCCTTTAATGGCTTCACCAAACACCAGCTTTGCCTTCCAATTGGTGTGCTGCATACTCCGTCTTCAGTACCTCAGTCACCCTCAATAAGCGGAACTTCTGCTCGAGAGTGTTGAGCCATTCATAAGCTTCCAGAGGTTTAGAGGCCTCCTTGAAAACCGGCAGCTTTGTGTCCTGAAAATCCTTGAAATTGCTATATTGGTTTGCTTCTCCGCCTTGGCGGGCATGGCGACCACCCCGGTTCTGCTGCGCCATGGTTTGCATAGCTTCATTGAGCATCTGCTGGCCCTCAACAAGAGTTGCCAGGAGCTCAGCAGGCGTAGGCGGGGGAGGAGGTGGTGGTGGCGGCACCTCATTATGGCCAGAGCGAGTGTTGCGAGCCATCTGCACAAGTCATACCAAGTGACCGTTTAGGATAACAGATATAATTGCCATGAATCTCGATTGATACCATACGGAATTTAATGAAATAAATTCACATAATACAAGCCACAATAATCCATGTACAACAAGGGAACATCATCCATGACACTAGTTATTCTCGCGATCATCTACAACCACATTTTACAAGGATGAAAGACATTGCTGGAAATTATTTAAGCTTAACATAAACATGGAGCATCACATATAGGTGCATAAGGTTTACACAAGGTCATTGTTACAAATTTATTCTTACAAGAAGGGCATCATGGCCAAATACATAGAGTCTCACTGGAACTTCAGATTACATGTCCATTAAATAAAGAGGTGGGAGCTGGTACACAGATATGGAAACCATTGCGAAACTACAGTTCTTGACATTCTTCATTTGAGACTATGCCATCATCCTGATCTTCCTCACTAGGGTCCTCTTCATGATTAATGGGGACAGGGTGTGGAATGGGATTTATGATATTATTCAGGCGATGGACATCTAGCTGTAGCTCAGCAATTCTATGGATCAGCTCTTCCTCTCTAATCTCAGCTTGGAACAAAGCTCTAACTCTAGCAGCTTCTCTATTTTCAGCCAAGCGCATAGCCTCGTCTCGCTCTCTAGTCATTTCAATCATGCGTGCTTGGGCCTCATTGCGCTCTCTAACTGCATTTTCAACTTGGTTGCGGCGGGCTTGCAAAGCGGTATGGTAGTTTTGAATTTCAGCTTGCGCATCACTAAAGGCTTTGTGGTGCTTGCGCACGCGCTTGCACAGTTTGCGCTGCCCAATTTGAGCTTGCTGAAGCGCTAGCATGGCTTTTACATAGGTGTCTTGGCGTACATAGTACAGCTTAAGTACCGCTAGCATGGCACTCATGGCGGGGCTAGAGCTATGTCCTAGTATGGTTTCTCTCATCTCCAGGGACGTAGTTCCTATCTGGGATACAAAGGTGTGAGTTACACTCACTCTAGGAAAAGATCCAGCTGGGCCATTGATTAGCTCATCACCAAAGTCATGGCATATCTCCAACAACACTTCTAAGGCGGCTACTTGGGCACCTTCCCAAGGAGTTTGACCATCGGACTCCACTACCCATCCTAGCCACTATGGGTTATTTGGATAAGGAGGAACTGTAATTTGGACATCTACCCAAGGCAAAGATCCTGCATGCTACCCATTTGGAATACACACACATATACATCAAACATGTATACATGGCTGCACCTACTACCCACAATTAAGTACCTTCATATATACATGTGTGCAACATGTAAATATTCCAGTAGCCACAGCTAACACTCACCTAGACCGACGGTTGGACGGTCATGCTCTCACAGCTCACACTTACCGTAGCGTAGAGGCATATAGATCCATACATTACCACTCAAGCAAGTGGCATCCATACAATTTCACGCCGTATGGACAGCGAAAGGAAAACATTGCTTACCGTGGCGTAGAGGTACATGATCCATTCATTACCACTTAAGTAAGTGGCATCCATATTATTACAAGCCATATGCACGACAAAAGGAAAAACCCCCATGTTAGTAATACTTAGCCACCTAGAAGTCCTTAAGCGGGCATAAAGGGTATGACCACTAGCATGGTATGTGTTGTTCAAACATTTTAACACAGACCTATGTATAGTCTAGTTTGCCAATTAGTTTGGGAAAAACAAATTCCTTTGTTTTTAAATACATCTATGATGGTTAAATGCTTAATCTTGCTCCGATGCCAGCTGTAACAGAACCATCCAATTTATAAGAATTCAAGTGAATTAGCGACCACGGGAGCAGTCAAGCCAATGGACTTGAACCCATATAAACCCGGTAGTCCGACAAAACCTCAGAAGATCTCGATTCAACCAACATACAACCAAGACCGTACATGATCAAGCATCGCCATCACAGATTACAACATTCGTCACAGAACATAGTTTTACATACACATCGGAGTTCAAAATAGTGTTATTACAACATAGTTCAGTAGCGGAAGCAAATTAGTTTGAAACCACACACACTCAGTTTAATTACGTGCCAGCTTCATGATCAACCCAACAAAAGCACAACTGAAGATACGAGAGGTGATCTTTCCAGAGATCTATTCATCATCCGCAGTCGGATGGTGACAATTAGCACAATAGCCGTGATACACGACATCATCTGCAACAAGGGTAAATAAAACCCTGAGTACGAGAAGGTACTCAGCTAGACTTACCCGTCATAAACCAGAAATAAAGTGACACCAAGGAGTATGCAAGGCTCATATTTGTGGACTGGTTTGACTCACATTTTGCATAAAAAGCTTTAGTTTTATGTACCACATTTATCCATTTTCAGCAGCAAGTTCATTACTTAAAGCAGCTATCCACTAGGTTAGCACCTGTTCTAAGCATACTTGAGTATTAAGCATGACAATAATAACCATATCCGGATTATCACATAGCCATCATCATTCTCATCATAACCATCAAGTTTATTTAGTGAGTTCTACGTTGCCGCTGCTCGAGTCAAGTTCTCACTATCCGGGAGAGACAGCGATTCGAATCGATTCCTATCCAGCTGGAGGGGTATTCCTAGCACTCACCCAAGCATACCTCATGAGGGCAGCTCGAATCACCTTTAGCACAACTCCAGACTAATTCTCGGGTCCGTACAGCGCCGCACCCCCAGGGACCGCCAATCTGCCAGGGTCAGGACTCTAACCTGACTCCTCGGTCTTACGCCATTGACTCCCCGCACATACTTGCTACCAATCGGGGTGCGCACTTAAACCGAACGGGGTATCCAGCCGGAGATGCACTCGTAGGCTTCGAGGTCGGAACGACTTATCCGGCCAACTAAGTGTTAGGCATGCGTTCTGTAACACCCTAGTGTTATGGTTGCATTGATCATGTGCATAGCATGAGCATCATCATCTACTCAAAGCATATCATGATCATCATCTATCTTGAGCCATATCATTCTATGCAAATTTGTGCTCTATGCCTTGGTAAATAGTTTATCTATGCTTAACTTAACCTTGGGAATAATGTTCATGTTGATCACTTCTCCAAAATATGCCTTTAAGTCATACTTGTGTAAATAGGCCCTAGAAACCTCTTTTCCTTAGGCTTTTAAAAAGTGTTTCATAAATTGTTTGCATGTCAAAACTTCCTACAGCAAAGTTATAGCAAATTTTATAAGCAACAAAAGTTGTTTCATGGCCATCTCATGAAAATGATCACAAATATCTCAAAAGTGACCCAAAAGGCAGATTTGGGGCTGTTTCCAACACTTAGAAAAATTTCTAAGTCTTGGAACGAAAACAGTTTGCTCGATCGATTTTGGAAACTCTATATCTCTCAATCCCAGCTGATCTGGCTTTTGCTCTAGTTGACAAAGTTGTAGAACTCGATTGGAACTCCAACTTTGTCAACTGCATCATCTTCTATATCGGGCTGGTTTGGGAGCTATCCGTTGCTGAAGTCGCTCTGTCAGTCGGTCGCCGTTTTCTCTTAATCGAAGTCGAGCTCACCGTCGGGAATGGCCAGGGCGCCACCTGTCCGCCAGATGTCGCCCGTACGCCAGTGATGGCCCCGCTCGTCAGCTCCCAGCGCGCGCATGACGTCCACGGCGACGCCCCGAGCAGAGTGGACGCGTCCACTTCCGCTCTGCCTCCCCCTCTCGCCAGAAACGCGGCCGCCGTGAGCTCTCCGTCGCGAGCGTACTCCGGCGAGCTCGCGCGCGTCCCTTGCTGCGCCATTGCTCGCCAAACTTCACCCAAAGCTTCGCCGTGAACCGCTCTCCAATATCCACCCATCATCTCGCCGAGAAATCCACCGGTGAGCCGCCATTTCCTTCTTCCCCCAAATCGGGTCGCCGTGACCATCTTTTCCGGCGAACCCAATGCTGAACCCTGTGAAGCCTCTCGTCGTCTCTGGTTGGGTCCTAGAGGTTGCTTAGGTTTCTGGCTTGCGTTTGTGCAACTTGGTCGACGCTCCACCGAGCTCTCCGTCGCCGGACACGACGCGCAGCGCCACCGTGTTTCCGCCGGAGATGGGTGCTCTCGTGGCCAGCGTATTCCACGAGGTTCCAAGCCAAGCCGCGTACCTAGGAAGCTTCGCCGTAGTTCGCTGGTGCTGTAGAAGGTCTTAGGTCACGCTCTACCAGCCTAAGGGCTCCGGCGTAACGCCGAGCACCTCCGCTGAGCCGCCATCGTCGACGGTGAGCCCCTTCCGGTGGCTCCACCGTGGGGAATAGGGGGTCAATCGAGTCGCTAGAGTCTGGCGATCACGTTGGTGCCCTTGGTTTGGCCGGAGACCTCGCCGTCGCGGAGAAATCACCGGCGAAAGTCGCCTCGGCCGTGAGGAAGAAGAACCTGACAGCTGGGGTCCACTGTCAGTGTCACCTCTTTCCCTCCTTTTCTTTTATTCAAAATCCTAATTTTTTGTTTTCTTGCAAAAATCATATCTCCTGTTTCTGAGATCCAAAAATTGTGAAGCCATGCTAGCGCTTCCTTGAGATGGCTAGGTTTTAATAAAATATAAAGTGAACCATGTTTTCTGGGAAAATATTTATTAAGGAATTAATCTTGTTGTTCATGAATAAATTCACATATCTGGTTATACTTCTTAGTTTGCCATGAAAATTTTGTGGTAGCCTCTGTGTGATACTAGAATGCTATGATAAATATTTCATGATTTTTGGAGTAATGCAACTTTGATATGTAATTTATGATTGAAATGTGGCTTGTTTCCATGATTAAATTATATAAAATAAATGGTACTTATGCTGGTGCTCTACTTTGGTAGTAAACCTGTTTATGGCATTCCTCATGTGTAAATAATCTGAAATCTGTTGTTTGGCACCATATAAGTCATGTTTTCCAATTTATGAAATAAGAACCTAGTTACATGTTAAATTCATATCTTTAATTCGGTATGTGCAATTGCTCTGAAATTTTTATGGTGATGCTTTGATGCTATCCTTGTGCTTCTGTAATTTTTGTAGATTTTTCTGAGCACTTTGGCGAGTATCTTGTAATTATGCTCTTTTCTAGAATTAATTAATAAATGCCTTGTTAAGTAAATGTTTGAAGGTTATCATCTAGTGTTTTGGTAACCTGGTGATTTACTTATGCTCATAAGCCATGTGGTTGGCATGGTTTGTGTTTTGGTTATGCCATCAAATAATTAATTATAGGGTTAAAGGCTGTTCTGGATAGCAAGGGAGCAATTTAACTCTTGCTTAATGATAATTTGGTTTTCTGGGCAACTTGTCTAAATCAAAGTTGTTGTAGATTTATTGAGCTAGCTGTGGTTTAAATTTGGGATCATTTGGCCTAGTAGTTTAAAAGTTATAGCTGTTCCAAGTTGGGTTCCAGAAATAGGTGCTCTCTGTTTTTCTGGGACAGAACCTGGAACTTTGTTTAAATGACTGGTTTAATATATGAATCTTGCTGTGATGTTCAAAGATGATTTGTAGACAATTTCATAGGCTTTCCAGAATGTCCTCACTCATATGTGTTGGATCTGCCTAGCACTAGTTATGATCTGTTTACTGAGCTTCTTCTGCTTTATGTTGCTTGCTGTTATAGTAGTATGGAAGGTTTTGGTTAGGTTAACTTATTAACTTGTGAGAATTTGTTATAATGGGGTACTCCGTAAATGAGTGTCCAGTGAGTTACTTATGTTGTCAAGCATTCATTCTTTTGTATGCACACCTTCTTATTCACCGAGCATGCAATAGGTGCACCGGACGTGGCAGTCTCCTTCGATCTTCAAGCGAATCCCGAAGGCCAGGAGGGCAGTCAGGAGGTGGAGGTCCAGCAAGTCGGACTCGAGGAGCCCGAAGAAGAGGTTGATTGCCCAAGTCATGAGCCAGCCTCGTTCGTGAAAGGCAAGCCCCGGAGCATTCTAAGCCTCCCTTTACTTTTGAAAGTTTACTTAATATGTTATATCTATTGGTGCATTAAGTATAGGAGTTGTGATGGAACCTTTGCTGCATTTTACTCCATCCTTGTCCAGATAACTCACCACACCCTGGTTGTAGAGTTAGGATCGAGTAGCAGCTTAGCCATGCTTAAACGGTAGAAGTCGGGTGATTTCCTGTCACCTGCGCGATATAGGGTTATGTCGGATCACGATGGTCTATATGTGCTATCGTGGATGGAACCTGATTAATTTGACTTAAGCCGGGCGGAGTTTTGCAAGATTGTAGTAACTCCGTCTGTGGCAGCTAAGGACCGATCGTTGTACGTCCTCTTGTCATGTTGAACGCATGCCTAACACTTAGTTGGCCGGATAACTCGTTCCGACCGCGAAGCCGAGTAGTATGACTCAGGCCGGAAGACCGGCAAGTATAAAGTGCGCACTACCGGAGGAAGTGCGGTGTGCGGGGGACCATTGGCGTAAGCCCAAAGGCAGGTGAGTTAAAATTCCTGACCTCCCTGGTAGAGTGGTAGCCCTAGGAGTGCGGCGCTGATCGGAGCCGCGATTCCTGAGTTGTACCAAAGGTGACCCGTTGGCTCTCCGACGGGGGATGCTTGGGTGAGTGCTAGGAATAACCCTCCAGCTGGATAGGAATTCGATTCGAATCGCCGTCTCTCCCAGTCAGTGAGAACTTGACAGAGCAGCGGCAAACGTAGCATCCACTAATGAACCTGGTTCATGATAATGATGATAGCAAGAAGAACATATGATGAACTTGATATGGTTATTATTGTTTGCAATAATCAAGCGATGTGTTGTAGTACAGGTGCTAATCTAGTGATAGGCTGATGATGAATAAATATGATGCACTCAAAATAATTAGTGGTAATATAAGCTTTTGGCAAATGATGAGTCAACCAGCTCCACTTGATATTTTGCCTTGCATGATCCTTGGTGTCTTTTATGTTTTACTAGACGGGTAAGTCTAGCTGAGTACATTCTCGTAGTCAGGGTTTATTCCCACTTGTTGCAGATGACATCTTTTATGACGGTTTCTGCAAGACCTGTCTCCATCCCGCTGGGGATGAGGACTAACCGTTGGGCACGGTTCTCTAACAACCTCGTATCTGATGCTTTTGGAAGGATGGTGTAGACTCTGGCAATAACCAAAAACTTGTGAACTGAGCTTTGAACAAGTGTGTGTAATTATTTTGCTTCCGCTACTTCGAACTTGTGTTGTAATAACTTAATAACTCCGATGTGGTGCCGCTTCGACGGCAATGAATGACTATGTAACATTCGTTGTGTTTATGTTGAACTATTACGATCTTGGTTTGTTGCGAGTTGGTTTGAAGTCCTTCGTGATTTCAATTGACTACCGGGATTATATGGGCTCAAGTTTGAAAACTTGATTGCTTGTCGATCGTTTCTACACTTGAACTCTTATAATTTGGTCGGTTCTGTGACAGCTGGCATCGGAGCAAGTTCAGCATTATAAATGCAGCGTTTGTGTATTTAAAAACAAAAGAGTTTTTAAAACAAAATGGTGTAAATCAATATTTAAGTTATGCCAGTGGTCGAATCCTCCTTGCCCACATAAGGACTATAGGTGGCTATTTAAGTACTGACTTGGGGGTTTTTATTTATGCATCTCCGGCAGTACTCAGGTATGGATGTGTGATGACCGCACTATGCTACCCTGTGATCTAATGGTGGAGGTAGCCTTCATATGTGAATTAGCCACATATGTCGCTAGATTTAAATTATGCAACGTCGCATCTACGCTCTGGTAAGTGTGAGCTGTGAGAGCATGATCGTCCAAACGGCGGTCTAGGGGAGTGTTCGCGGTGGTTTTCTGGAGTGGTTACATGTCAAAACCATGGAACCGCGAAAGAAACATAATTGGGGAGCATTACTTTCTCGGGTAGCTGTGGTGTCATTGTTTGAGCATGTTGGGCATGTCCAAGCAATGTGCACTTAGTTTACTGCTTTCTTGAGTGATATATTGGGAATTGTTGGGCTGAAATGAAGTTTTCTTCAGGTACTCTAACAGCGCATGTGTAAATCGATAGTTATCGTATCGAGAGACGAATGTATGCCACCGTATATCCGTTGGAATATTAATTTTCTAAGTTTGTGAGGACGTACGGTTCGGGCATGCATCATGTCGCATTCATACATACATTCTGTCTACTCTTTCCCTTACAATGTCGTCCCTTTTAAACTAAATAAAGGTTGCTTAAACTAATCCTCGTTTACCCATGGTATTCCTATTCCTTTCCACAGATGGACGCACCCGCTTCACCCTGTCCCAGTGACACTTTCTTGAGCGAGTTTGGCATTCCTACTTTGCTCTGGAGGGTGCTTCAGTCTGTCGGGTATACTGAGCCACCTCAGTATTCTTGGTGGGAGTTGGAGAGCACAGGAGGGATACAGTGGGTTGCTGTGCAGGGAGTTGTCCCTCCACATGGGGACAAGCCTGCATGGACAGGCTGGACTTGTAGCTCCGATGGGCAGACTCCTTGGGAGGCAGCTCAGGTTGCAGCCCAGACCATCTTGCTCGATATCTGTCAGAGGTGTGGTGATGAGCTGATGGGAGGACCAGCAGCCTCCATTCCCCGTGCTGACCCAGCAGCAGCGGAATGGAAACAGGCTGATGGTTGCGCTTTGGTTCGAGGCAGGGGAGAGAGAGCTGAGAGTTCTAGTCCTGCTATGAGTGCTATGATGGCTGTGCTCAAGCTGATCAGTCAGCGAGAGGACACCTATGCACAGGTGATGGTGGCTGTTCGCCAGGCTCAGGAGATGCAACGGAAGGCTGAAAAGCGTGCTCGCAAGTTTCACGAGCAAGCTAGACTCCTGGAGCAAGCTCAAAAGGACCGCAATGACTGGGAAGGTATTGCGAAGTACCGTAGGCAGCAGTGGGTGAAGGCCATTAGAGAGAGAGATCATAAGCAGGATCAGATGAGTCAGTTAGCTAGAGAGAAGGAGACGGTGCAGGAGCGCTTGGTGCAGATCACTCGTGAGAGCGACACTGCACTCTGCGTGTCGGAGAACAGGCGTAGAGCATGGGAGGTGCACCGAGTTTAGTCTCTTGAGCGGGAGAACTATCTGCAGGATCAGGTTGAGGCTGGTCTTGTAGAGATTCACCGTCTCAACAACCTACTACACCCTATTCCTCGCCCTATACCCGTGTATCCAGAGGTGGGACCTCAGGTGATTGTGGCCGATGATGATGGTATGGAGGTCGATGGACTAGAGGTGGCTGCACCACCTTTGCACGAGGACGTGGAGGACGAGGAGCTTGAGCCGGTTAGCGACGAGGATGGAGAGGCGATCTTCGACGCTGACTCGGACGACGAGCCTGGAGTGTAGGGAGTAGTGTTTTGTGAGGATCTTTTGTAGTATGCCAGTCAGTAGTGGTGCTTTTGCAACCATGTTGTAATCCGGAACTTTGACCTTGAATCATGGCATGTACTGTGATGGTGTAATAACTTTATGGACCCAATGTGCAATCTTAACATGTTTGTTATGTTATGACGATGTTTCCGTTGTGGTGCATATTGCGGATATCTCTGTCATGTGTTGGATTGGTGATGTTGTTTTGTGGAATTGAATTATTGTGCCTTTTCTGTAAAGCTATTCTCTCGAATACTTTCAGGCATAAATATAAGTTCTTCTACGGCAAATCTTGTCATCATCAATGCTCACTGACTGTGTCTTTTCAGATGTCTCGTGGCACCCGAGGTGCGGAACAGCGTGCAAACATGAATCCACCCCCTCCTCCTCCACCACCCAATCCTGCTGAGTTAATGCAAATGATGGTGGACAATCAGAGGATGCTCGCTGAGACCATCAATCGGATGGCGAATCAGGGTGGTCGTAATGCACATGAAGGGCCAGCTCCTAATCAGTACAGTAGCTTCAAGGACTTCATGGATACCAAGCCCCCACCTTTCAGAGAAGCTGAAGAACCCCTTCAAGCTGAAGAATGGTTGAACACGGTGGAACAAAAGTTCCGCTTGCTTTGGTTGACTGAAGGTTTGAAGGCTGAGTATGCAGGTCATCAACTGCAGGGCCCAGCAGGCATCTGGTGGAATCAGTATCGGGAAGCTCTTGCAGCCGACACGGTGCTTGACTGGAATCTTTTTCGTGATGCTTTTAAAGGGCATTTCATTCCTCCTGGTGTCATGGAGATGAAACATACCGAGTTCATGCAGTTAACTCAGGGTAACAAAACTTTGAAGGAGTATTTGCATGCTTTCAATCATTTATCGAGGTATGCTCCTGAGTTTGTGAACACTGAGACGAAAAAGATTGCTAGTTTCAAGCGGGGTTTGGGTCCCAAGTTGCTGAAGACTATGGGCCGCACTAAGTGTGCAACTTTCAATGAGTTTGTCAGTGATGCTCTCACCCAAGAGAACTATAACACTGTGTACACTGCGACCAAGACTCGCAAGAGGGCTTTTGAGGCCGGGGCAGGATCATCTCAGTCCAAGGCTCCAGTGGCAGCTAAGCCACCGTTCCGTGCTCCAACGCCTAACTAGCGGTACCGCCCTTCGATGAAGAAGAATCAGGCCAAGGCGGGTTTTCGCAAGGGGTACTCTATTGCTCTTCCTAGGGGCAACACAGGTCCCAACTATGCCAAGACTCCACCTGCCAACCGTCCGTGCTGGAACTGCAATCAGACCGGGCATTGGCAGAGCAATTGTCCTTACCCGTCGAAGAAGGTCAACCAGGGGAACGTCCGTCAGGGGCGTGTTCACTACACAACTGTGGAAGCAATCCCTGCTGGTGAGGTAGTTACGGCTGGTAAGTTTCTAGTTAATCAACATGATGCACTCGTGCTTTTTGATTCTGGAGCATCGTATTCCTTTGTGAGTTCTGAATTTGTGTCTAAGCATAGCATCAAGGCAATTACACTTGATAAGGGCAGTTATTGTATTAGTGCTGCGGGAAATGATATTTCCACCAATCAAGTGGTTTTGGGGGCAACTCTGGAAATAGTAGGCCGTCAGTTTCTTGCTGATTTGGTTGTTTTACCCGGTGTGGGCATAGATGTAATTCTGGGGATGAAGTGGATGAGTGGCAATGGAGTTCTTATCGACAGCACCACTCGTGTAGTGATGTTGAAAGACCCAAACACCAATGAGGCATTTCTAGTGCAACTCCCTCGGGATATTCAAATCCGTAACACTGTGAATGCAGTTACATCTAAGGCTTTTCAGGACATTCCGGTGGTGTGTGAGTTTCCGGACGTGTTTCCTGATGATTTACCCGGGCTTCCTCCAGATCGGGATGTGGAATTCAAAATTGAATTGATTTCCGGTACCGCTCCCATCTCTAGAAGACCTTATAGAATGCCACCCAATGAATTAGCTGAGCTTAAGACCCAACTGAATGAGTTGTTAAAGAAGGGTCTTATCCGTCCTAGTTCGTCTCCGTGGGGTTGTCCGGCTATCTTTGTGAAGAAGAAGGATCAATCGTTACGCATGTGTGTGGACTATCGTCCCCTAAATGCGGTGACCATCAAGAATAAATCGTTACGCATTGATATCTTGTTTGATCAGTTGTCTAAAGCCAAGGTATTCTCCAAGATTGACTTGCGATCTGGGTACCATCAGATCAAGATCCGTCCTGAAGATGTACCTAAGACAGCTTTCTTGACGAGGTATGGGTTGTATGAGTATCTCGTCATGTCCTTCGGTCTTACAAATGCACCTGCTCACTTCATGTATCTCATGAATTCGGTGTTCATGCCCGAATTGGACAAGTTTGTGGTGGTCTTCATTGATGATATCTTGGTATATTCCTGCAATGAAGAGGAGCACGCAGAGCATCTGCGTATAGTGTTGTCGCGTTTGCGCGAACATCAGCTTTATGCCAAGTTTAGCAAATGCGAGTTTTGGCTGAAGAAAGTACCTTTCTTGGGCCATGTCTTATTTGAAGAAGGCATATCGGTGGATCCAGCCAAGGTGCAAGAAGTGCTGGATTGGAAAGTTCCAACTTCAGAACGCGAGGTTCGGAGTTTTCTTATTCTGGCTGGATATTATCGTCGTTTCATTCCCGAATTCTCCAAAATATCCAAGCCTATGACTCATCTACTTCAGAAAGATGAGAAGTTTGTGTGGACGCCTGAATGTGAAGAGGCATTCCACAAGTTGAGGACATTGCTGACATCAGCTCCTGTCCTAGCTCAACCTGATATCGAGAAGCCCTTCGATGTCTTTTGTCACGCGTCAGGCATTGGCCTAGGCTGCGTGTTGATGCAGGAAGGTCGCGTAATCGCGTATGCCTCACGCCAACTTCAAAAACATGAGGTCAATTACCCTACTCATGATTTAGAATTGGCAGCAGTTGTTCATGCTTTGAAAATCTGGAGGCATTATTTGCTGGGTAATCTGTGTAATATCTACACCGATCATAAGAGCCTCAAGTATATCTTGACCCAACCTGAACTGAACATGCGGCAGCGAAGGTGGCTTGAGTTGATTAAAGATTATAATCTACAAGTGCACTATCATCCGGGCAAGGCAAACGTGGTTGCGGATGCCTTGAGTCGGATAGCGCACTGCCACTCAATCCAAGTGGAAGATCTGTTGTTGTCACATCTTATGCATCCACTTGTGCTCCACCAGATTTCTCTGGAGAGTACTCTTCGTAATCGAGTCATCGAATTGCAGCAATCAGATATGGGCATCCACCATACAAAGAGGAAAATGATGGAAGAAGAAACCAAGCATTTCCGGGTCGATGAGAATGGAATCCTTTGGTTCAAAGATCGGCTAGTGGTCCCAAAAGACCGCGAACTGCAAAATCAGATCTTATCTGAAGCTCATTCATCCAAATTGTCTATTCATCCTGGTAGTAGCAAGATGTATCAGGATCTGAAACCCTTGTTTTGGTGGACAAAGATGAAAAAGGAGATCGCTGCTTTTGTCGCTCGTTGTGACAATTGTTGTCGTGTGAAGGCTGTTCACATGAAAGCTGGTTTGCTTCAACCCTTGTCAATTCCTGGTTGGAAATGGGAAGAAGTCAGCATGGATTTCATCAGTGGACTCCCAATTTCTATTAAGGGTTACGACTCCATCTGGGTGATTGTAGATCGTTTGACCAAGGTTGCTCGATTTATTCCAGTCCGAACTGACTACCGTCCACATCAATCTGCGGAATTGTATTTCGAGCACATTGTTCGTCAGTATGATGTGCCTCGAACTATTGTATCAGATCGTGGACCGCAGTTCACTACTCGTTTTTGGGAGTGTCTACATGAGCAGATTGGTACTCGTTTAGTCCGTAGCTCTGCTTATCATCCCCAAACGGCTGGTCAAACTGAACGGGTTAACCAATTCCTTGAGGACATGTTGAGGGCATGTGCTCTCTCTTCAAAAGGTTCTTGGGTTAAGTGGTTGCCATTAGCTGAGTTCTCCTACAACAATAGTTATCAAGAGAGTATCAAGATGGCTCCATTTGAAGCCCTGTACGGTCGGAAGTGTCGAACCCCATTGAATTGGGTAGAAGCCGGAGAACGAAGGTTTTATGGCATCGATTTCGTGAACGAAGCAGAGCAGAAAGTCCGAACCATCCAGCAACATCTAGAAGCTGCTCAAGCTCGTCAGAAAAGTTATGCCGACAAAAGAAGGAAGCCGATTGAGTTTTCAGTTGGCGACCATGTGTATATCAAGGTGTCTCCGATGAAGGGTGTACAAAGGTTTGGAGTCAAGCGAAAGCTTGCCCCTCGTTATGTGGGACCTTATCGGATTCTCGAAAAGAAAGGGAATGTGGCATACAAGGTTCAACTTCCAGTTGTGCTTCGAGCTATTTTCCCTGTCTTCCACGTATCACAATTAAAGAAGTGCCTTCGTGTACCGGAGGAACGAGTGGAAGTTCGAGATATCAAGCTGAAGTCAGACCTGGTGTATGAGGAGAAACCCGTAGCGTTTCTTGATCGCAAGGAACGGGAGACTCGTAATCGTGTGGTTATGTTCTACAAGGTGTTATGGAGTAACCACCGGGAGGAAGATGCCACTTGGGAGACGGAGGATTATTTAAAAGAAGTTTACAAAACATTCTTCGAAAATCAGTAAGCTTTCAAATCTCGGGACGAGATTTTTGTAAGGGGGGAGGGCTGTAACACCCCAGTGTTATGGTTGCATTGATCATGTGCATAGCATGAGCATCATCATCTACTCAAAGCATATCATGATCATCATCTATCTTGAGCCATGTCATTCTATGCAAATTTGTGTTTTAAATTGCTTAAATGGGTTTCCTATGCTTATGCTTGAGTGAACCATGATTGTGTTTGTGCTCTATGCCTTGGTAATTAGTTTATCTATGCTTAACTTAACCTTGGGAATAATGTTCATGTTGATCACTTCTCCAAAATATGCCTTTAAGTCATACTTGTGTAAATAGGCCCTAGAAACCTCTTTTCCTTAGGCTTTTAAAAAGTGTTTCATAAATTGTTTGCATGTCAAAACTTCCTACAGCAAAGTTGTAGCACATTTTATAAGGAACAAAAGTTGTTTTATGGCCATCTCATGAAAATGATCACAAATATCTCAAAAGTGACCCACAAGGCAGATTTGGGGTTGTTTCCAACACTTAGAAAAATTTCTAAGTCTTGGAACGAAAACAGTTTGCTCGATCGATTTTGGAAACTCTATATCTCTCAATCCCGGCTGATCTGGCTTTTGCTCTAGTTGAAAAAGTTGTAGAACTCGATTGGAACTCAAACTTTGTCAACTGCATCATCTTCTATCTCGGGCTGGTTTGGGAGCTATCCGTTGCTGAAGTCGCTCTGCCAGTCGGTCGCCGTTTTCTCTGAATCGAAGTCGAGCTCACCGTCGGGAATGGCCAGGGCGCCACCTGTCCGCCAGATGTCGCCCGTACGCCGGCGATGGCCCCGCTCGTCAGCTCCCAGTGCGCGCATGACGTCCACGGCGACGCCCCGAGTAGAGTGGACGCGTCCACTTCCGCTCTGCCTCCCCCTCCCGCCAGAAACGCGGCCGCCGTGAGCTCTCCGTCGCGAGCGTACTCCGGCGAGCTCGCGCGCGTCCCTTGCTGCGCCATTGCTCGCCAAACTTCACCCAAAGCTTCGCCGTGAACCGCTCTCCAATATCCACCCATCATCTCGCCGAGAAATCCACCGGTGAGCCGCCATTTCCTTCTTCCCCCAAATCGGGTCGCCGTGACCATCTTTTCCGGCGAACCCAATGCCGAGCCCTGTGAAGCCTCTCGTCGTCTCTGGTTGGGTCCTAGAGGTTGCTTAGGTTCCTAGCTTGCGTTTGCGCAACTTGGTCGACGCTCTACCGAGCTCTCCGTCGCCGGACACGACGCGCAGCGCCGCCGTGTTTCCGCCGGAGATGGGTGCTCTCGTGGCTAGCGTATTCCACGAGGTTCCAAGCCAAGCCGCGTACCTAGGAAGCTTCGCCGTAGTTCGCTGGTGCTGTAGAAGGTCTTAGGTCACGCTCTACCGGCCTGAGGGCTCCGGCGTAACGCCGAGCACCTCCACCGAGCCGCCATCGTCGACGGTGAGCCCCTTCCGGTGGCTCCGCCGTGGGGAAAAGGGGGTCAATCGAGTCGCTAGAGTCTGGGCATCACGTTGGTGCCCTTGGTTTGGCCGGAGACCTCGCCGTCGCGGAGAAATCACCGGCGAAAGTCGCCTCGGCCGTGAGGAAGAAGAACCTGACAGCTGGGGTCCACTGTCAGTGTCACCTCTTTCCCTCCTTTTCTTTTATTCAAAATCCTGATTTTTTATTTTCTTGCAAAAATCATATCTCCTGTTTCTAAGATCCAAAAATTGTGAAACCAATTTTGAGGTATTCCTTGAGATGGCTAGGTTTTAATAAAATATAAAGTGAACCCTGTTTTCTGGGAAAATATTTATTAAGGAATTAATCTTGTTGTTCATGAATAAATTCACATCTCTGGTTATACTTCTTAGTTTGCCATGAAAAGTTTTTGGTAGCCTCTGTGCGATACTAGAATGCTATGATAAATATTTCATGATTTTTGGAGTAATGAAACTTTGATATGTAATTTATGATTGAAATGTGGCTTGTTTCCTTGATTAAATTATATAAAATAATTGGTACTCATGCTGGTGCTCTACTTTGGTAGTAAACCTATTTATGGCATTCCTCATGTGTAAAGAATCTGAAATCTGTTGTTTGGCACCATATAAGTCATGTTTTCCAATTTATGAAATAAGCACCTAGTTACATGTTAAATTCATATCTTTAATTTGGTATGTGCAATTGCTCTCAAATTTTTATGGTGATGCTTTGATGCTATCCTTGTGCTTGTGTAATTTTTGTAGATTTTTCTGAGCACTTTGGCTAGTATCTTGTAATTATGCTCTTTTCTAGAATTAATTAATAAATGCCTTGTTAAGTAAATGTTTGAAGGTTATCATCTAGTGTTTTGGTAACCTGGTGATTTACTTATGCTCATAAGCCATGTGGTTGGCATGGTTTGTGTTTTGGTTATGCCATCAAATAATTAATTATAGGGTTAAAGGCCGTTCTGGACAGCAAGGGAGCAATTTAACTCTTGCTTAATGATATTTTGGTTTTCTGGGCAACTTGTCTAAATCAAAGTTGTTGTAGATTTATTGAGCTAGCTGTGGTTTAAATTTGGGATCATTTGGCCTCGTAGTTTAAAAGTTATAGCTGTTCCAAGTTGGGTTCCAGAAATAGGAGCTCTCTGTTTTTCTGGGACAGAACCTGGAACTTTGTTTAAATGACTGGTTTAATGTATGAATCTTGCTGTGATGTTCAAAGATGATTTGTAGAAAATTTCATAAGCTTTCCAGAATGTCCTCACTCATATCTGTTGGATCTGCCTAGCACTAGTTATGATCTGTTTACTGAGCTACTTCTGCTTTATGTTGCTTGCTGTTATAGTAGTATGGAAGGTTTTGGTTAGGTTAACTTATTAACTTGTGAGAATTTGTTATAACGGGGTACTCCGTAAATGAGTGTCTAGTGAGTTACTTATGTTGTCAAGCATTCATTCTTTTGTATGCACACCTTCTTATTCACCGAGCATGCAATAGGTGCACCGGACGTGGCAGTCTCCTTCGATCTTCAAGCGAATCCCGAAGGCCAGGACGACAGTCAGGAGGTGGAGGTCCAGCAAGTCAGACTCGAGGAGCCCGAAGAAGAGGTTGAGTGCCCAAGTCACGAGCCAGCCTCGTTCGTGAAAGGCAAGCCCCGGAGCATTCTAAGCCTCCCTTTACTTTTGAAAGTTTACTTAATATGTTATATCTATTGGTGCATTAAGTATAGGAGTTGTGATGGAACCTTTGCTGCATTATACTCCATCCTTGTCCAGATAACTCACCACACCCTGGTTGTAGAGTTAGGATCGAGTAGCAGCTTAGCCATGCTTAAACGGTAGAAGTCGGGTGATTTCCTGTCACCTGCGCGATATAGGGTTATGTCGGATCACGATGGTCTATATGTGCTATCGTGGATGGAACCTGATTAATTTGACTTAAGCCAGGCAGAGTTTTGCAAGATTGTAGTAACTCCGTCTGTGGCAGCTAAGGACCGATCGTTGTACGTCCTCTTGTCATGTTGAACGCATGCCTAACACTTAGTTGGCCGGATAACTCGTTCCGACCGCGAAGCCGAGTAGTATGACTCAGGCCGGAAGACTGGCAAGTATAAAGTGCGCACTACCAGAGAAAGTGCGGTGTGCGGGGGACCATTGGCGTAAGCCCAAAGGCAGGTGAGTTAAAATTCCTGACCTCCCTGGCAGAGTGGTAGCCCTGGGAGTGCGGCGCTGATCAGAGCCTCGATTCCTGAGTTGTACCAAAGGTGACCCGTTGGCTCTCCGACGTGGGATGCTTGGGTGAGTGCTAGGAATAACCCTCCAGCTGGATAGCAATTCGATTCGAATCGCCGTCTCTCCCGGTCAGTGAGAACTTGACAGAGCAGCGGCAAACGTAGCATCCACAAATGAACTTGGTTCATGATAATGATGATAGCAAGAAGAACATATGATGAACTTGATATGGTTATTATTGTTTGCAATAATCAAGCGATGTGTTGTAGTACAGGTGCTAATCTAGTGATAGGCTGATGATAAATAAATATGATGCACTCAAAATAATTAGTGGTAATATAAGCTTTTGGCAAATGATGAGTCAACCAGCTCCACTTGATATTTAGCCTTGCATGATCCTTGGTGTCTTTTATGTTTTACTAGACGGGTAAGTCTAGCTGAGTACATTCTCGTACTCAGGGTTTATTCCCACTTGTTGCAGATGACATCTTTTATGACGGTTTCTGCAAGACCTGTCTCCATCCCGCTGGGGATGAGGACTAACCGTTGGGCACGGTTCTCTAACAACCTCATATCTGATGCTTTTGGAAGGATGGTGTAGACTCTGGCAATAACCAAAAACTTGTGAACTGAGCTTTGAACAAGTGTGTGTAATTATTTTGCTTCCGCTACTTCGAACTTGTGTTGTAATAACTTAATAACTCCGATGTGGTGCCGCTTCGACGGCAATGAATGACTATGTAACATTCGTTGTGTTTATGTTGAACTATTACGATCTTGGTTTGTTGCGAGTTGGTTTGAAGTGCTTCGTGATTTCAATTGACTACCGGGATTATATGGGCTCAAGTTTGGAAACTTGATTGCTTGTCGATCGTTTCTACACTTGAACTCTTATAATTTGGTCGGTTCTGTGACACGTTCAGCATGACACGAGGACGTACAGCGTATCGGTCCTTAAAGTTCACAGACGTGGATAGATTCACACCCAAGACATTCATGCCTTGTTGCTGCACTATCGTCATCCCGCTCGGTCTCAAATTCATTATTAGCACATGGTTATTTCCATGATAGCAAATATAGCCAACCGTGATCAAGTATCCACCTATCTCTCGCAGGTGACAGGAAATCACCCGGCTTCTAACGAGCTAAGCATGGCTAAGCATTATTTCGATCCTGGACCTATTTAGGTAAGGTATAAGGTGGACAAGGTAGTCCTTATGCGGCAAGGGTGTCATATCAATGCCTAACACTTGATGCAATAATACATAACCATAGTAATTGACAGCTGGACATGTTAACAAAATAGTAGGAGTCTTATAATGCTCCGAGGCTTGCCTTCAACGTAGGTGGAAGCACGGTGGTCGGGTCACTCTGGTAGATCCTCCTCCTTCTCAGCCCCTTCCCCTTGAGGTGGCTCCCTCTGTTGCTCCTTCGGCTCTGGTGGTGCGAACTCTAGGACCGTCACGCCCTTGGGTACACCTATGTATGCATGACAAGGCGATAAACATAGGGAATGCACATATGATGCATGATGTCATGATGAAAAGCAAAAGGAACATAAAACATGGTGCAAACATGAGTATAAGCTTCTAAGATTAAGAGGATCATGAACTAACAGTAAGTGCATACTTCTTCTCTGGCAGAGAGGCTAACTAGACAAGCAATCATCCTTGGCCACTCACACTTAGTAATTGGTGCTATGGACAGACTGGGTAGTCACAAGTTTTAGCTATAACTTAATCATCAGTTGTCCAAACTAAGCAAGTAGACACTTTCTGGAAAGCTTAACAAATTGTCTACAATTCACGTTCAAACATCGCAGAAAGATTCCGAGCCGGTTGGCTGGCTGCCCTGGAAAATCCAGAGAGCAAGCACTTCGCAGCAACTTCTAGCAACAGTCATAACTCTTAAACTACTTAGCCAAATGTCATGAAATTGGGACACAAGGTAGATAAGTAAGTTAGCTACAAGTTTGTTATAGGCAAGTTTTACAGAAAACTTCATCTTCAAGCAATTCTTAAACAATTGCTATCAGCTACACAGAATAAGCTCTAGGCAAGACATAATTAGCAAAATAATATTTTAACACATACTAAGAATGCAACAATGGTTCAAACAAAAGGCACCAGTAGCTAGAGCATGTCTAAGAAACATCATAAAACATCATGGCAATGTTGAAACTCATTTCTATCATCACCTTTTCTATTTATTTAATTATTAAGATGATTTAATGAGCATGCAACACAGGTGCTCCAAAAATTACCACAAATTTACAGCAAGCTATCTAGGCTACCACAAGGTTACTGCAAAATTTTCATGGCTCTTGCACATGCAGATTGTGAGGTACAAAAATAACAAGCTAACAATAACATTAAAGGCATAAATTTGAAACCCTATCAAAAAGTGTCAAACAACATATTTCAGATTTTTCTTGGCTTTGTTTGCACATGGTAACATCACTCAGCAAGTTTCATCACAAAAGGAGTTATAATCTATTTATTAGAAATACCACAAGAAACTCTTATTTAAACAAGAAATATTTATAACTTCGCCAACAGTCATCCAAAAATCATGATACATTTATCAGAGCCTATCCATGTCCTAGATAACACTCTCCTAAATTTGCATGGCCATAAGGCTCATAGATCTCAAGATATAATCACCTTCTATTTAACCAAGATTAAATCATAACTATTTATTTCTGCAAAAACATGGTATGTTTCATATTTCTAATAAAAACTAGACTAACTCAAGAACCTAACAAATTTGGAATCACTCCAATTGGATCTGTCTAACTCAAGTTATGAATTTTACAAAATCAGCTCAAGATCTGCAAAACAGTGGACACTGGGAGAGAGAGGCAGAGGCTGACACGGGGACCCACTGGTCAACGGGACCCGCTTGACAGTGACACAGAGACAGGGGAGAGCTCGTCGCCGGTGAATCTCAACGATGGCGAGGTCTCGGTCGAATCCAAGGGCACAGTCGTGACCCTCTCACCAAGGCGGACCTGCCGAGGTGCAAAACCCTAACTCTACCGAGCATTAGGGGGCTCGTCGGCGTGAATGGCGGCTCGGCGGCGCTGCGGGCGTTACGCCGGCGAACCTAGGCAAAGGCGACTGAGTAGAGGTTGCGGACGAGCAAGAGTGAGGCAAGGCGAAGCTATAGGAAGAATAATCACGGCCAGAGGTGAACCAGAGAGGTCTGGCCACGTTGCCGGTGATCTCTGCGAACTCCGGCGAGGTGGAGCTCACGACGGAGTTGACAATGCGACCTCACCAGTGCTCGGCTAGGGAAAAGAGGTGGACGTCGAGGTCGAGGATGTCACGGCGGAGCTCTGGGCGGGCTAGCTTGGCCGGAGACGCGATGGCGCGGCCGGGAGAGCTCGCCGAAGCAATGGCGGAGAGAAATATGGCGCTCTGGGCGAGTGGACGACGTGTCTAAGGCGTCCAGGCGGTGCGTGGCGACTTGTGGACGACGTCCATGCTGACAGGAGGGGCCATCAGTGGCGTACGGTTGACAGGTGGCCGGACACGCGGCGGCGGATGGCGACTGTCCAAACTGAATCGAGGTCTGAAACGCCCGATCGCAGTGACTGAAACTCGATCTTCGCTGACGTTTTACTCTCGATTCACTTGATAGTTTTGGCTCGAATTTGTTTCTTTGGATAGAGCAACATGAGTTCTACAAGATTGCTTTAAGGATTAAGGTCAGGTTCGGCTTGGATTTCAAATTATAAAGCTCCCAAGTACCCTACCCCGAAACTGCAGTTTCCAGACTTAGCCAAATTCGACTAAGTGTTGGAAACAACACTAGTTTCTGTCTTGTGGGCCACTTTTGGTCAGGCTACAAGCATTTTCATAAAAAGTCATCAACACAGCTTTTGTAGCTTATAAAATTTGCTACAACTTTGTTTAGATGACAATTACATGCAAGGTTTCTAACACTAGTTTCATAAAAGGTCTTTGAAAAGAGGTTTAGGGGGTCAACTAGGTCAACCTAGGGTTAACTATGACATAGGGGCATTTTTGGGTGAAACCTTGTCACACCCGGTTTTCCAAAGAATACCAAGCGCTAACTATATGTGTGCCCAAAATGTCCACACAACACATATAGCGACAAATATGGAGAATATCAAGAACAATGCTTTATTATATATCGAAACATAGTTACAACAAGGCTTACATCTATTATAAAGCATGGCGGAAACTATTCTATATCTTCTCTTTGGATCTCCATACTCCACAGGGACGGTTGACTGGGGGTACACTCGCCTAGTTCTCTTGGAACATCTCAGGGAACTCCACCTTTGAATCACCATCTGGCACCCATCCGGGATTTTTGATTGTTGAATGTAAAGCAAGTGTGAGCGCACCATACTCAACAAGTATAACATGAGGGGATGCAAGGCTCAGAAGGCTGGACACAGCTGAGCTGCGATTAGCATTTTTAGTTGGTCATATTTTATTATTTTAAACCTGAGTAACTAAGTTATGCTTAAGCTCCCAAGGTGAAAGTATAATTAATATCAAGATTAATCATCACCCAAACCATCCATAGAACCATCTATCTCTAAAAGGATCCAGGCCGCTCTTGACCGAGAGCACGGCTGATATATCAGTTTTTATAACTCTGCAGAGTATGTACATCTTTATCCATGAGTCATGATTGCCCTTTGCCCGAGGGGGCCAACCTCTTGACTCACTTCCAAGGTAAGTTGGTAGGGATCACTACATAACCTTCCACTAGACACCCTAACTAGTTAGTGGCCGCGAGGTTTCAGCGGCAAGTGTGCATAGAGACCTCCTCCAAGAGGCACATGTGGTCGCGGCACTGTACACACCAAGGTAGGAGCAAAACTATACACCATGAGGCAACCCCCTCTTGCGCCTTTCGGTAACCACTAACAAGCTAGAGACATACTAGATACTTGATTAAGATCAGAGCCATGTGATTCTCATGGTTGTACTATAAGTCCTGGGTTGCCGCTTTAAGATTCAGTCCTTACGGAGGGCAGACTAGGGCACCCAAGAATGCCCAATGCTCTAGCCCCCTTATATCCATGTTGCTAGAAAGCATCATTATATATTGATTCCATAATCCATTAGTCAAGATTAACTTTATATAGTTGGTTGATTGCAAGCCAAGCCAAACTAACCATATGCATAACCCAAAGGTATCAAGGAATACAAGTTAACAAAGGTTCTAGGTATAGTCCTTATAGGTTCATCATTTTAGACACATGCATATGAAAAGGTGGTTAAATGGTTATTGGGTAACAAGGGAACTCATGTTACACTTGCCTTCAACTGTTGCTCAAACTTATCCAACTTCTTCATCATCCTTGTAGAGCTCCTCTTTTAACGATAGCAACAACCATCGCAAGCATCATAAACAAGCCAAAAAACAGTACATCAATCATTGTAAAACATCATATAAAGGTTTAATAACACATAGGGCTTGTAACTACAATCGTTGAGCACAAAAACAACTAAATGGAGCTATGGTTTAGAAGACATGAATGTTCAAAGGTAGAAGTTGGACGGTTCGATAAATGATAGGAATGGAATAAACATGATGTATGTGGTCTAACATGAAAGATTTAGAGAGCATAAGGATTTATAGATGAATGGTAAATGATCAGAGGATTGTATACAGGATGGATAGGATATTATGAAGAATGGAGTAAGCATACAAAGATTTAAGGGCTAGATCATAAGTGCTGGCTATGCAAGCTTGATGAGAGAAAGCATATACATGGCAATGGCTACACAATAGTGAGATGATATAGCGAGATATTATCAAGATTATTTATATATGGTTATAGAACACAATGAGGCAAGGACAACTATGATGGTTGGAGTGGCTAGAACTTCGCGAATGCAATGCAACCATAGATTTAAGGTGGAAGCAAGGCTGCACATAAGGTTTGTGCGACCTGATTACTCCATATATATATGAAGGAGTGCTGCTGCATATAGAGGTCATATGGGATCATTTCATGTTCACTAGTGCACCAAACAAAGTAGCTAAATCCATAAGGGATATGATTACAATGATCTGCATACCGGCCGAGCATGCATGTGCGATGGGAAGTAGTGGTTCTTGCCAACAAAACGCAGGCCTATGCTAAGCTTCTGGGATAGATATTTGTTGGATTTGTGTGCAGCAACCATAGACATAGTCATGCAAGATAGATCAGTGATTTGAACAATGGTTTGGTGGGGAACGTGGCAAGACACTGGTGCACCTATGATGTGCATGGCAGCAGACAACAGGGGTTATGATCCTTGATGACATGCTTTGATTAGCACAAATGAACAATCCATATTTTTGAGTCATCGTGGACTGTATGAGGTATGCTCTTGTAAAAGGGAATGGTAGTTTGACCATCTGTTAGGCGGAGAACACGAACTGAAAATGGGTGGCATGGCTGATTTCCGGACAGCAAGAGTAGCAGGTACTTTGGCCTCAACATCTCAGCCATTGGGGAACCTATGGCCAAGCCAACCAGTAGAGATTTGTACAAGGATAAGACACACATGATGCCTAAAGGGTTTGATGATTTGACTAATGTATGATGGGGAATAACACTATCAAACAGAGCCACAATGCTGCTGAAACAGCAGAGACAACAGAAAACCGAAAAGACAATGATATCTCTTTCATCTTGAATTCTATTACCATGGAGTTTCTCAGGGGTGTGTGCAAAGGTACAAAACACACTATGGTTGAAGGACACGGTCACTGGAACGATGGTTCAACGGGAATGCACATGCCAACCGACAGCAATGCTAATGCGGGGCAGCAGGGACATCATGCACAAGAACATTTATAACTCATTTGTGTTGGGCTCTATGGTGATGAAATTTGGCAAAGACATGTGCAACTTCATGAAGAATATCATGTTCAAAGGATTTCATGATTGGATGAAAGGATCTTATGGAACATGCATGCCAAACGGAAATAGGGCTGCTGCAAGGATGCAGGAGCAGCAAGCATGATGATATCAATAACTTCGGTATCGCTGGTCCTATGACCAAACTAATTTTCAGAGGTGTGTACAATATCAAGAGCTATATCATGATCAAATTGTTTGGTGTCCAGAGGCATGGATCACTAGGAATGCGAACGGTAACCGGCAGCAACACTTTTGGACAGAGGGACAGCATAGAGTATCGCTAGCAAACCTCGCCAAAACAGGATCTTACAAGAATGATGGTCCATAATTTACAGCAAGAAACATGTATACAAAATGGAGATCATGTTGGGGGTCCTCACATCGTGGTTAGCAGTAGTTGTAGATGAATTTGGCGGTAGCCTTCATCGATGATGGGGTGGTGATTGGGACTGCAATCAGCAGGACATCACCAATTCCACTTCAGTGATAATCTACACCATATGATAGATCATAGAGATGGATAGGATGTATAAGAGCAGCAAGATCAACGAGTGAAAATGCAGGGTTGACCTCACCATGAGTTGCAGCCCACATGCTCGGTCCAAAGGGGGATGGCGACAACATCCTCGACATGTTTAGGCTTTGGGATCAGGGGTGCAGCGGGAAACAAAATGCAGCAGCGAGGGATCGGTTTGGGGATGTCCTGCAATACACGGGGATGTCAAGAGAGGGATGAGCAGTAGAAGACGAAACACGTAGAGGGAAGGAAATAAGGGAGGATCAGCTTACTGCAGTAGATGGGATTGGTAGCCAGTTCAAATCATGATCCATTTGCTCGGGCTGGAATTGCAACGACAAAATGGAATCGCTGTTGCACGGGGGGCTTCATTTTTGTGGAGAGAAAAGGGAAGGAGGAAGAGGAGGGACGTCCATGGAGGTGGGAGTGCAGCAATTGGGGTTCATGTTGATCTTGTGCCCATAATATGCTTCAAGTGGCCTAAAACCTTAATTCATGCTTTATCAAGTTGCTGCTTGACCAAAGTGAAAGTTTGGCTTCTGTACTAGTTCTGAGGTTTGACCTTAAATAAAAGTTATAGTTTAGCTTCTGTAGAACAAACTTTGTTTAATGGTCATGAGCTAGTTCGGTACCTACCCTAGTCAAATTAAGCTTACAAGATTCAATGCGGTGCTGTTTTGGAACTCCAGAAATTTGGCTAAGTCAAAATAGTGTTTCAGTTTTGGGTATCCATGTTGGGAGCCTTGTATCTTACTAGCCAGGCCAAAACAGTCTAAGGTCCTTTTAATAAAAGTTGTAGTATAGTTTGTATTCTACAAACTTTGTTAAAATTCCTAAGCCAGACTCATCTTCCAAGCATGTCAAATAATGGTCACAAGATTGAATATGCTATAATTTCCAGCACTTCGAATTTCTAAGTGTGGGATTGCAGTTCATCACATTGGCATTCCGCGTTCTCCAAATTTTACTAAAAAACTTACTTGGGTCCTAAAATAAAAGTTGGAGTACATATTGTGGAAAATAGCATATAAAAAGATGGCACTAGTTTGACTTTGTTTTGGTCATCAATTTTGAGTTTTGCTAATCATTATTAATTCATTGACACTCAAGGGTTGGCATCAAATTATCTACTAATCTACAACTCTAATGATCATGGCACCTTAACCAAAGTTGTAGGGTAGGCTGAGCTTGGCAAACTTCATTTTTGCCCCATATCCAAATTCGGCTCGGAAGCGGCCCAAATTTGTCTTCCACGCTGGCCACATGGATGCCCGCCAGGTGTTTGATGAATTGCCAACGCGTCCTCCATGCAGTTGCCGCGCCCCCACCATGGCACTGAGCTGCTGCCGTGTGCCCTAGCGCTCTGCCACCTCTAAGGTGGAGCGCCCGAGCTCCCTCACCGTCCCCCCTCACTCCCTTGGCCCTCTCCCTCGCTATGCTCGGCGCCGGAGTGAGCGTGAAAACCATGGCCACCGTGGAAGCCCTTGCCACCACGTTCTCGCTGCTCCGCACCTCCTCACTCCCGCAAGCACCGTTAGTAGCTTTGCCTCCATCTTCTACACCTTGTGGTCGCGCTCGCCGTCCAAATCCGTCGCCGTGGTCGCCAATCTGCCACCGCCGTCGCCGCCGTCGGTGTGCATGTGTGGCCGGACCGCCACGGGCCACCTTTGGACGAGCCGTGGCCACCTACAGGTGCGTCTCAATGCCCTGATGCTTCTCCACCCCTCCATCGCCGCCGACGAGGCTCCGACCGGCCGGAACAGGAAGCTCCGGTGAGCTCCTCTGTTTTTCTCGTGACCAAGGACCTCGGGGTCGAATTCAACTAAAGCCAGGGGGTTTTCTACACTGTCATAGACTCAGATGAATAGTACTCCGAGGACCTATTTGTTTTGAAGAAATGCTGGAACTTTGAAAATCAATATAAAATCATAGAAAAATCGTAAATTAGCAAATGTAGACTTTTTGGAATCCTTATGAAATTCTCTATGCAGTAGATCTATAATATGCCATGTTTTAGTTTAAGGTTTTAGCTGTAGAAAATAATTTATGCATTTGAAAGCTATGTTGTTTTCTAATCAATTTGGATATCCAAACTTGTACTGTTATTTGTGAACTCTTTTGTAATATTATTTCTGCTGCAAATCTCCGTGTATGTGATGTGTATTTGCTTAATCATGCGATCTTGGTGTAACATTGATTTAACGAGGTCCTTCGTGACACTCGGCAGACTACCGGATTTATATAAGTGAGAGTATGCGCGTGTCAATGTGTTAAACGGGAACAGTCGTACTTGAACTTGTATAAATTGAGCGGTTCTGTCACAACTGGCATCGGAGCAAGATTAAGTATACTACTATCACGTACACTATTTAAAAAAAAGTTTTGATTTTAAAAATCCTATTTTGACTAAAACTTTAGCTACAGGCAAAACTTGTCAAAACTAATTTATAAAAACTATGCTAGTGACAACCTCTAGTTATGCCCAATTAAGGACTACTAGGTGGCTTTATGTAAACTGATACTAACTATCGGGTGTTTACTTTATTGCAAGTTTTACTTTCGTCGTCCATACGGCGTGCAATAGTATGGATGCCACTTACTTAAGTGGTAATGAATGGATCTTGTACCTCTATGCTACGGTAAGCAAAATTTTCCTTTCGTCGTCCATACGGCGTGAAATTGTATGGACGCCACTTACTTGAGTGGTAATGCATGGATCCATATGCCTCGACACTCAAGGTAAGAATGTGAGTTGTGAGAGCATGACCGTCCAACCGTCGGTCTAGGGGAGAGTTAGATGTGGTTACTGGAATATTTACATGTTACACACATGTCTATATGACGGTACTTAATTGTGGGTTAGTTGGTATGACCGTGTATACATGTCTCTGTGTATACATGGGCGTGCTTCACATGGATAGTATGCTGCAATATATATTTGGGAATATATATTGGAGTATTTAGCTTTCAACCTAGAGACTAGACATTCATTTCTGTACTTATACTATTGATGGGTTGGGCTGAAATGAAATTCTTCTGCAGGTACACTAACCACGAGTGCATAGATCGAACGTAGTTGACGACTAGCTATATGTCGAGAGAGTACGTGCTATGCCACCGACATAGAACATTATTGCCACCTTAGGCTGGCAATTTTGTGAGGACGAATAAGACGAAGCATGCACTATCATGGTTGTTGCATTATGCATAATTATTCTTCTCTCATTCTTGTTCTAATGATAAGTAACTTGTGAGTGATGTGATGTTACTCCTTTCCTTGTGTGAAGCTATACAAAAATTTGTCTTAGTCCATGCTACTTGAATAGTTTTGCTTGAAAGTAGTGTGTGACGTGTGTAGCCTTGAAATGTTTGCTTCTATAAGAACCTACAATCCTTTGAAAGCTAAAACTTCTCGGTGAACATATATGTGAATGTTTTCTGAAGAATCCTCTAATGTTAATTAACTAAGTAAAATATGGCCTATCTATAATAGAAATAGTTAAGGCTATATGCTTGAACTTGTAGGTGTCCGCTTGTTTAGCCAAGTGGTGAATACGATGCTCATGCAATCGTTTGCAAATGGTTTAACCTCACTTAAACAATTGTGATTCTTCTGTTAATCCCTCATTGTCACCAAACTACATTATTGTTATCTAGATAATAATGTGTGTAGCTACTGGAGTTATACATGTGTGTGCTCTCTTGTTAATAGAACAAGGGAAAACAATGCTAGATAGGTGTGTTGAATTTTGGCTGCTAGAGCAGTTTGTATTCTAGTGGTGTTTTCATGACAATAATGGTATTTTCTGTAATTATAGTGAATACCAAAGTTGTAGCCAACCTCTATATCTAGTTTATCCTAAAATTTCATGACCGTAGGCCTGATGGTTTAGGAGTTATAAACTTTTGAAGTTTGTTGTCAGATCCTGATCATGTTCTGAACAGATCTGAATGTTTAGTTTGTTTGACTGGTGTGGGTATAGAATCATGTCTTGGAGTTAAAAGAAGAAGTATAGTACTTTTGTTAAGGTTTCCCAAATGTCTTAGATCACTACTTTTGGTGGTCTAAATCTTATGTTATGAGCCTATGAAGTAGAATAGCAGAATCTCTCAAAAAGCTGAATCGATATGTCTTCTTTGTATTGTTTGTGCTTGTTAGCTGTAGAAGCACCTTAAGATGATAAAAAAAATTAACCTGATAAGTTTTCCATAATAATAAGGATCGTGTTTGTTGGATCAATGAAACTTTAATTACCATTTTCTAAAGTTCATGTCAAGTTCTCTATCCTAGTTTAGGCAGAGCTGATTGCTATTCTTTTTCAACATTGTTAAGTTTTGAATTAGCTCTGTAGGTTTGATAACCTTTTCTCGCTGAGTTTTCCTAAATGCTAGACTCTTGCCTGTGGTATGTCCATTTGCATGATAGTGCAGCCATGCCAAAAATCTTTTTGGAGCCCTTTCACTATCTATCTCAAAATCATCTTCTCCCTAAATGACTGAGCCATGTCCACTTTCTTTGTAGCACATCTTGTATCATAATATTTGTATGTGGGACGAATGTGTTGTATTGCTGTAGATAAATGCTTGTTATATGTAAGCCGAGTGCTTAGTAATGGTTGTTTAAGTGTGATTGTTTGAGTTCTCTCAAGTACTTGCTTAAAACTGTTATGTTGTGTGGATGTTGGTTACATAGATCATTCCTTGGTTGTTTCTTCTTCTGTCCTCAACGAGCACGAGTGTTAAATAGCTTTATCTTAGAATGGCACTCAAGTTAGGTTAATTGTGTGTTGGTCGTACCAAATTAGGTTCCCTATCGTACCAAAGAGCTTATAGACTTGACTGTTAGTTTTTGAATGTTAGAGCATCCATGCCTATGCTTGATACGTAAACCAATGTCCATACCCTCAAATGCCTGCATATACCATGGTTGCCCTACACCCGTTTACAAATATCCTTGTCTAGCCAACTAGCTAGGATAAAGATCTCGCTATAGAAAGCGTTTGACTATAGTTGTTCTTTGGTAGTTACGGAGACCATACCCAATCCATGTTAGACCTCCCGATTGCCTCTCCCAAAGCTTAGCTTGTGTAATGCAATCTCTCACTACCTAATCTTGGAATCTTTTGCTTTAAAAATCATGTAACTCCCTATCATCTAAACCTCTGATTGGTGTAGCAGTTTTATCTTTGGAGTTTGATTAATTCATCTCCAACCTCCCCAAGTCTTGGGATGTCTATCAACTTTGATCTCATATTCCTACCCAACATGACCGCATCTCATAAATTAATTATTGGGTAATGACCTTGATGGGCATAAGGCGTATCCATTTCTGTCTTGTGCCGTGTTCTCATCCTTTGACCTTCTAGTTGTTACCTCCAAATCTTGCTGTCATCTTTGCTTGCTTAATTTTGTCTTGCACATGATCCTTGTACATGCAAGACTTACCTATGTCATGTGAGATTTCACATTGGTTGTAAGATTGGTAATAGCATCGTGATTAATGACTAACGGTGCCGCGAGGAAACCGAGAGCCTCTTGTGGGTGCACACACAAGACTGTGCTGCTCGACACGCGCTGGTATCGTGGTTGCTAGTCATGATCTATTATGAAACTACACTGATGTGTCATCTCATCATGAGTTTTTCCTTGGTTATCATTCCTTATGTCTAATCAGAAGATCTATATCAGACTTATGTAATAGGACCTCCTTCTGAAGTTGCTAAGAAGATAACATTTGAAGAATAGGTCACCGACCTAAACCTTAACAGACTGTAAGGGGTGGTAGACAAGAGACTCTATTTGCTACCCATGTAGCGATATCAGTCGTTTAGTGAGTCACTTGTGTCATCCACTGATTGATTCCAAAGGGCACACAACACTTAAAGTTGGACAAGTTATCAACCAGACAAGAATTGATCCAAATCTTGATCATGGTGATCACACAGTCATAATCAACCATCTCTATTGTGATCTCCTTTTTGGCTAACTTTGATCTTGACTGCCTACAAATGCATCAACTACCATAGTTGCCACCAAAGAAGAAAGTTTTGGAACTTTTTAGTGTTTAGAGACAACTGATTAGTTATCAGTTAGAAGGTTAATCACTATCTTGAAAATGGCTCCATGATATCCCTAAAGGCTATGTCTCATAAAATAGTGCCATGCGAAGAAAACAATAAGATTGATCAACAATGCAAATACTATTTCCTTCTCTAGGCCCTATGTTGTCAAGTCAATTCAATCTTGGACAATCACATAGATAGTACCAGATACTATATCTGGGTCAAAAGCTAGAGAAAAGCATGTCCCTAGTCTCGGCCAGCATTGTTATGCGTGTGGCGCTATCAAATGTTTTCTTTCTAACTTGATTGGATGAAGTGCCAAAAGATAATCATCATCTCTTATCTTTTGCAGCACAATCCTTTCATGTGGAGTATACCTTGAGCTCCACCAAAAATGGCCCACAAGACCAATGCTTGTGCATCCCTGAGTTGGTGTTGAATCCACAATTGAAGTTGTTTTCTAAGACAGATGTAAAGAAAACCCTATCCTCGATCCTCCATGAAAAAGCTGCTACTACATGAAGAGTTTGAGGGAGGTTTTGTTTAGTTTGGTTAGCCATATGGTGTTTGCTTGAGCTGAATTTTGGTTAATCATCAAAAGACTCTTGGATCTATATACACACTAACACTTCAAGCATAATGAAGCTAGTTTGCGCGGTGTGAACTGCACCAAGATGAACCTTAGGATGACCTATAAAAGACTCCTATCACCCTTGGACACCTAGCTGTTACCCTATCACATCAACAGATAGTTGAGTAATCTAGGAGTTCTACAAGTCAAAAACAATTGGAAAGGTATTAAACAACAAATCTTAGATTTATTACTTAGAGCTGTTGTTTGATCCCAGAAAGGAAGCCTCAATGTCAAAAGTAGTCTAACCAAGTTATTCTACTACAATACAACTCGACCCGGAACTTACTAGGCAACTACTTAGTGATGAAAAATTGTAGTTGACCTACTTGGTAGTGGCTTGTTTCCCTAGTTCGATGAATACTTGCATCTATTGTTGTCCTCTAGACCTTGCCATCATCTGTCTCTAGCAATGCATATCCAATGCTAACCTGCCTTGGGTATCTCCTATGTTCGTTTTACCCAAGAGGTTGTATTGATACGACCTAGGTAACTGTTAACACTTGGAGCCATGAAATTCCTTGAATGGTGAGCATTGACTTGATAGACTCAGATAATACAGTGTTGTTATCAGAGAAAGAGAACTGCACACATGGAACCTTATGTAGCTTTCCATCAATTGGCATCTGAGTGATTAGACTTTATGGCTGGATTAGACATCGTTTGTTGGTTAGCTGGTTTCTCATACCCTCAAAGGATGTTTATCTAGTTCATGATCTCATCCCCTACGGAAGGTTGTACTCAAGCCATTTTGGTAGAGCACTGCTTTTCGAGCTTTGTGAACAAAGATGGATACATTGTAATGAGTAGTTTATTATGCTCTGAATTATCTATAATACATTAGGAATGAAGAACTATGTTGTCTTGAATTCCTCCCAAAGTAACAATGCTTCATGGAAGTCAATGAAGGAATTTCTTTAGACAAAAATTCACTATGAAGAACAAGTATTAGAAACTTTGCTGACCAAATTAGCCTCTCTGAATCTTGGAGATAAGTAATTGACTGCTATCGCCAATGTTGGAAGTGAATAACATGCTTCTCTACCCTTGGAAGTCTTTTGTCCTGAATCTCGGGACGAGATTCTTTTAAGGGGGGAGGGTTGTAACACCCTAGGTGTTTGCCACGAGTTAGACTTTGGGTTTTGAGCTCAAACATGTCATGATAAGTGGTGATGATCATTTTAAAGTCAATCCATGAAAGTGAGCCTCAAGTTAAACTTGGAGAATGCACCCTTGCTTACAAATAGGCCTTCTTCAAAGTGCATGCTTGGTTGACATTAATAGAACCTCTTTCATGTGTCCTACATCTATCACTACCTATAGTGAGCACTCAAAAAGTTTCATGGAGTTTGGAATCAAATGGTCACATGAAACGTTAAGTTACATGCTTATTGGAATAGCCTCATTAAGTGAATAGAACCATGGGTCATCAAATAAGCCTTACAACCTTGCGCAAATGACTCTAGATAAACTCTACAACAAAAGTCATGAAGGGTTCATGTTGATCTTGTGCCCATAATATGCTTCAAGTGGCCTAAAACCTTTATTCATGCTTTATCAAGTTGCTACTTTGACCAAAGTGAAAGTTTGACTTCTGTACTAGTTCTGAGGTTTGACCTTAAATAAACGTTATAGTTTAGCTTCTGTAGAACAAACTTTGTTTAATGGTCAAGAGCTAGTTTGGTTCCTACACTAGTCAAATTAAGCTTACAAGATTCAATGCGGTGCTGTTTTGGAACTCCAGAAATTTGGCTAAGTCAAAATAGTGTTTCAGTTTTGGGTATCCATGTTGGGAGCCTTGTATCTTACTAGCCAGGCCAAAACAGTATAAGGTCCTTTTAATAAAAGTTGCAGTATAGTTTGTATTCTACAAACTTTGTTAAAATGCCTAAGCCAGACTCATCTTCCTAGCATGTCAAATAATGGTCACAAAATTGAATATGCTATAATTTCCAGCACTTCGAATTTCTAAGTCTGTGATTGCAGTTCATCACATTGGCATTCCGCGTTCTCCAAATTTTACTAAACAACTTACTTGGGTCCCAAAATAAACGTTGGAGTACATATTGTGGAAAACAGCATATAAAAAGATGGCACTAGTTTGACTTCGTTGTGGTCATCAATTTTGAGTTTTGCTAATCACTATTAATTCATTCACACTCAAGGGTTGGCATGAAATTATCTACTAATATACAACTCTAATGATTATGCCACCTTAACCAAAGTCGTAGGGCAGGCCGAGCTTGGCAAACTTTGTTTTTGCCCCATATCCAAATTAGGCTCGGAAGCAGCCCAAATTTGTCTCCCATGCTGGCCACATAGATGCCAGCCACGTGTTCGATGAATTGCCGACGTGTCCTCCATGCAGTTGCCGCGGCCCCACCATGGCACTAAGCTGCTGCCGCGTGCCCTAGCGCTCTGCCACCTCTAAGGTGGAGCACCCTAGCTCCCTCACCGTCCCCTCCTCACACCCTTGGCCCTCTCCCTCGCTATGCTCGGCGCCGGAGCGAGCGTGAAAACCATGGCCACCGTGGAAGCCCCTGCCACCACATTCTCGCTGCTCCGCACCTCCTCACTCCCCGCAAACACCGTCAGTAGCTTCGCCTCCATCTTCTACACCTCGTGCTCGCGCTCGCCGTCCAAATCCGTCGCCGTACCGCCGCCGCCTCCGTAGGTGTGCATGCGTGGCCGGACCGCCACGGGCAACCTTTGGACGAGCCGTGGCCACCTACGGGTGCGTCTCAATGCCCTGATGCTTCTCCACCCCTCCATCGCCGCCGACGAGGCTCCGACCGGCTGGAACAGGAAGCTCCGGCGAGCTCTTCTGTTTTTCTCGCGACCAAGGACCTTGAGGTCGAATTCGACTAAAGCCAGGGGGTTTTCTGCACTGTCATAGACTCAGATGAATAGTACTCTGAGGACTTATTTGTTTTGAAGAAACGATGGAACTTTGAAAATCAATATAAAATCATAGAAAAATCGTAAATTAGCAAATGTAGACTTTTTGGTCCTTGTGAAATTCTCTATGCAGTACATCTATAATATGCCATGTTTTAGTTTAAGGTTTTAGCTGTAGAAAATGATTTATGCAGCTAGGTTTTTAATACTAGTTGAGTTTGTCTTTTTTATAAGTGTTGCTGTGTAGATCCAATTGAAGTGAAACTTTTGTGGCATGCTATTCTTGTGATGCTTGATGCATGGTAAACGTTTCATGATTTTTGGTTGCAGTATGGTTGAGTTATTGATTTAACTTGCATAGGGTTTGATAAATGGTTTATAATTGTAAATAAAAATATAAAAATGGAAAATGTTGTGCCAGTATAATTCTATGATATTTTTGTATCATGTTAATATATAATATGGTCATGTGTTTGAAGAAAATATGATTTGTACATTTATCTTGCTCTCACATGGTTGATTGCAATAGCAATTTGTCTTTTTCATAGATGTTGCTATGTTTATCCAAATGCAATAAAATTTGAACAGTAGACTATGGATAGTATGTATCAGCAACTGTAATTTTTTGTAGAATTTACTATGCAATTTTGGTATATGTTCTTTAATTCACCTTATTATCCAAATAAATTAAGAAATGCATTAAATATATTTATTTGGTAATGACCACTATGTTTTATGGTGTTCTTTAGATATGTGCAAACTGTTGGTAACAATGGTTTTGCTCCAATGCATGTTTGAAACATAAGTTAATAATTAATTCTTTGCAATTGTTGTTTCTGGACAGTTTCTAGAACTGTTTGGATTACAATATGTAAATGATGTTTTCTGGGAATATTGTTTATAGAATAGTTTTTGATAATTTATTTATCTAGCTGCTGTTAAAATTTGGTAGTATTTGGCTTTGTGGTTTGTGAGTTGTGTCTGTTCAAAGTTTGATTCAGAAATGGCTGCTCTCTGTTTGTCAGGGATAGATTTTGGAACTTTATAATTTCGACTAGATTAAGTTGAGAATAATGCTTTGATGTCTAAATATCAAATGTAGATAATTTCTTAAGCTTTCCAGAATGTCTTCTTGCATATCTTTTGGAGTTGTGAAACTCCAGTTATGATTTATTTACTCAGCTGCTGTTAACAGTCCTAAAAATGGCAGATTCCTTTTATTGCTGTTGCTTGGTATATTGCTATGTATAACTCATGTCTTTGATAATAGCCAAGTTAATACACCTGAAGTACTGGATGTCATGCCTAATATGATTAGGGTTGCATTCTTTGTTGACTTAGCATGTTGGTTGTGTAATCATTAAGTTGAGCAGTGAGATGTGGTTAAGTATGTTTAGTGTAACCATGCTCTTGCCATGCTTCTTGTGTGTGATGCTTTGTCTATTGCACTTCTATGTGTTCATGCACTTGCATCTCATTTAGGTACGCTAGATGAACCACGTGAAGGACATGATGGTGGACATATCGGGATGATGGAAAGACTACACAAGTGTTGTGAACTTGGATGTCGTCAAGATGGCGCAAGCTAACTTAACTGACTTGTGTCGGATTCCAGACAAGCCCCGGAGCATTCTAAGTCTTCTACCCTCTCTTTTTATAAAAGCACAAGAGTATAACTTTATATGATGCATTAGATGATAGGAGTTGAATGAAACCATTGGTGCATAATTCCTACCTTGCCCACTATATAAAACTACCTGAACCCTTACTAGTATAAGGAAGACGTTCTATGCTTAGCTCGGTAGAAGCTAGGTGATTTCCTGTCACCTGTGAGAAATAGGTGGATACTTGATCACGGTTGGCTATATTTGCTATCGTGGAAATAACCATGGTGTTAATAATGAATTTGAGACCGGGTGGGATGATGATAGTGAAGCAACAAGGCATGGAGGTCTTGGGTGTGAATCTATCCCCGTCTGTGTCAATTAAGGACCGATACGCTGTACGTCCTCATGTCATGTTGAATGCATGCCTACCACTTAGTTGGCCGGATAAGTCGTTCCGACCGCGAAGCCTACGAGTGCATCTCCGGCCGGATACCTCGTTCGGTTTAAGTGCGCACCCCGGTTTGTAGCAAGGATGTGCGGGGAGTCAATGGCGTAACACCGAGGTGTCAGGTTAGAGTCCTGACCCTGGCAGATTGGCGGTCCCTGGGGGTGTGGCGCTGTACGGACCCGTGAATTGGTCCGGAGTTATGCTAAAGGTGATCCGAGCTGCCCTCGTGAGGTATGCTTGGGTGAGTGCTAGGAATACCCCTCCAGCTGGATAGGAATCGATTCGAATCGCCGTCTCTCCCGGATAGTGAGAACTTGACTCGGATAACGTAGATTCACTAAATAAACTTAATGTTTATGATGATGATGATGATGGCTACATGATAAACCGGATATGGTTATTAATGTGATGCTTAATAATCAAGTGATTGCTATTGAATAGGTGCAAAATCTAGCTATGGTAGCTTAACCGAACTTGATACTAAAATATTGACTAAAAGGTTGAAAGTAAGGACTCATGATAGTAATGCTCTTTTTGGCAAAGTTATGCTATCCAACCAACTCCACCAAATAGCCTTGCATATCCTTGAGAATCTTTTATTTCTCTCCTGTCGGGTAAGTCTAGCTGAGTACATTCGAGTACTCAGGGTTTATCCCACTATGTTGCAGGTGAAGTCTTCAGCCTGCTAAGGATGGTGGCTAACCACCGGTGGGCTCGGTGATTCTATATAGTGTTCTCATCTACATGCTTTTGTCAGAGGATGTCACTTATGCTAGCAATGTGTTTTGAACTTATGTTATTGTAATCATTTGAAAGCTATGTTGTTTTCTAATCAATTTGGAAATCCAAACTTGTACCGTTATTTGTGAACTCTTTTGTAATATTATTTTCGCTGCAAATCTCTGTGTACGTGATGTGTATTTGCTTAATCATGCGATCTTGGTGTAACGTTGATTTACCGAGGTCCTTCGTGACACTCGGCAGACTACCGGGTTTATATAAGTGAGAGTATGCGCGTGTCAACGTGTTAAACGGGGACAGTCGTACTTGAACTTGTATAAATTGGGCGGTTCTGTCACATGTATGATGGGGAATAACACTATCAAACAGAGCCACAACGCTGCTGAAACAGCAGAGACAACAGAAAACCGAAAAGACAATGATATCTCTTTCATCTTGAATTCTAATACCATGGAATTTCTCAGGGGTGTGTGCAAAGGTACAAAACACACTATGGTTGAAGGACACGGTCACTGGAGCGATGGTTCAACGGGAATGCACATGCCAACCGACAGCAATGCTAATGCGAGGCAGCAGGGACATCATGCACAAGAACATTTATAACTCATTTGTGTTGGGCTCTATGGTGATGAAATTTGGCAAAGACATGTGCAACTTCATGAAGAATATCATGTTCAAAGGATTTCATGATTGGAGGAAAGGATCTTATGGAACATGCATGCCAAACGGAAATAGGGCTGCTGCAAGGATGCAGGAGCAGCAAGCATGATGATATCAATAACTTCGGTATCGCTGGTCCTATGACCAAACTAATTTTCAGAGGTGTGTACAATATCAAGACCTATATCATGATCAAAGTGTTTGGTGTCCAGAGGCATGGATCACTAGGAATGCGAACGGTAACCGGCAGCAACACTTTTGGACAGAGGGACAGCATAGAGTATCGCTAGCAAACCTCGCCAAAACACGATCTTACAAGAATGATGGTCCATAATTTACAGCAAGAAACATGTATACAAAATGGAGATCATGTTGGGGGTCCTCACATCGTGGTTAGCAGTAGTTGCAGATGAATTTGGCGGTAGTCTTCATCGATGATGGGGTGGTGATTGGGACTGCAATCAGCAGGACATCACCAATTCCACTTCAATGATAATCTACACCATATGATAGATCATAGAGATGGATAGGATGTATAAGAGCAGCAAGATCAACGAGTGAAAATGCAGGGTCGACCTCACCATGAGTTGCAGCCCACATGCTCGGTCCAAAGGGGGATGGCGACAACATCCTCGACATGTTCAGGCTTTGGGATCAGGGGTGCAGCGGGAAACAAAATGCAGCAGTGAGGGATCGGTTTGGGGATGTCCTGCAATACATGGGGATGTCAAGAGAGGGATGAGCAGTAGAAGACGAAACACGTAGAGGGAAGGAAATAAGGGAGGATCAGCTTACTGAGTAGATGGGATTGGTAGCCAGTTCAAATCATGATCCATTTGCTCGGGCTGGAATTGCAACGACAAAATGGAATCGCTGTTGCACGGGGGGCTTCATTTTTGTGGAGAGAAAAGGGAAGGAGGAAGAGGAGGGACATCCATGGAGGTGGGAGTGCAGCAATTGGGCCATCCATGGCAGATAAGAAGAAGAAGGAGAGAGGAGAGGTGGGAGGGAATTCATTGTGTTGATGCAAAACTGATCTACAAACACAAAGGGCTAATACCAGATTTAAACGTTAAGGCATGCCCGCCGATTTGACCTTTCAATCGACAAAGGTGGTAACTTGACCACTTTGGTCCTGACAACAGCAATGCGCCCGGATGTCACGACCAAGAGGTGATCACGCGGAACTTGAGAACACACCGAGCTTAAGTCGATGAATTCCTAAGAACTCGTAATAAAAAGAAAATATGATGAAGTTGTCGAAAAAGTAGATGCTGGAATATGAGTAAAAACTTGTGTTTGATTGATTGATAGATTTTTCATTACAAGGCCCTAGGGTCTACATTTATACTTTGCTCAAAGAGCTACAATCAGACACAACTAGGACTCGAATTCCAAACTAAAAAGAATCCATATACAAAATGAATTTAAATAACTAAGGAAAACATAAAACTACCCCCTTGTAACCGACCGGGACACCGCCACAGATCAATCGGCAATCTCCACGCTTTCCTTCAGAGTCATCGGCAGACTTCTTGTTATGGCCATCGGCAAACACTGCTATTGATCATCGGTAAGAACACGTCACCACCTCTGGACTTAGTCACATTCAATCGCCTCTTCATCGGCAACTCTTCTGCAGACTAGTTACCGTTGCTCCACCTGCCGATCTATACTTTACTGCTCCCTAGGTACGTGTCCAAAAACGGTGTCAACACATGCCCCCCAATTTTGGAGTATAAAATCATTAATGCTCCAAATTTCTCAGCAGTAATGATGCCTTTCCGCAATTAATTCTCCCAATTTGGTAACCGACCGTTAAATCTGAACAACCTTGGCCCGATTCTCCTGCAGATTCCTTGAATTCCTCAACCTCCCGAACCGGATCTCTCCACTTTATGCGCCCATTGGCAATATTACCGTTAGAGGGAACTGCCGATGGACCGACCAAGAGATCCCGCACAGTGAAATATCTCCAAAATCGTGATCGCTTGCTGTCAAATCACCTGCACAATCCCTTGATTACCGTGCAAACAGTTACCATATCTACCTGAACACCCTCAGATTTCACGGATGCGGCAAAGAGATAAGTCAAATTTCCCCCTGTCCGTTTTGTCCTATAAATACTTCCTTCTCGGGTACTCCTTCTCCATCTTGTCATTCTACAGTCCAAAATCCACATTCGCGGCGGCGGCACCACCCGAGGACTCCAAGAACTTCAACGAAGGCCTTCTTCACCAATCTCCCAAGTCTTCGATCTTCTTCTTGCAAGAAAGTGGCCATCAACTTCACTATGCCTGAGGTCAGTTCACTACCCTTCTTTTCTGCACCTTTACCGTACTCCTGTTCATCCGCGATTTTCTTTACTGAATACTCCTTTTTCTTTTTTGTTCTTTCTTTTATCCCTACAAACCTTTAGGATCTGGCCGATAAGATCATTATTCCTACCGATCAACCTCACCTCCAATGTCTTGGCCCACTAGGAAACACAGATCCCACCGATCTGATAAAGGCAGAGACAAACAGAGTTCTTTTAGAGCCGAAAATTTCTCCCTAGGTCTATGGAAGGATGCCTTCCGTTCCTGGCCCAGTCCTACCAAGGGATGGAAGGATTGGTTCTTGAGAGTCAGTCATTCATATGAGGTTCAATGGGGTGAGCGAAAATTGGACTAGTGCATTAAGTTGTCCCTTGCCGATATGGAGAGGAATGAGTCACTGTTGATCGCCGCTTCATACTTTTGGTCAGACACAATCAACGCTTTTGTGTTTGGCCATGGCCCTACCTCTCATACACTTGCCGATGTACTTATGCTCACTGGCTTAGATATATCCACTACCGATAACACCCACCTGTTCGACACCAAACCCAGTGCTAAGGTGGAAACTCGTGCTATCGGCGGTTGGTCAGGGTACATTCAGAAGTACCGAAGAACAGGTCCTGTCAATGCAAAGGAACAGACCACTTTTCTGAACATGTGGCTGGATAAATTTGTATTCTGTGGCCGCTCGGTAGGACCAACTTTTGTTTACTTATCGGCAGCAGAAAGACTAGCCGATGGTGGCCGATTTCCTCTTGGCCGATACTTGCTCGGCTTGGCTTATCATCTCCTCCACCAAGTAGCCAGGAAACTTCTGCTCGGCCAACCCATCGGCAACTTAGGGGATCCTTGGTGGTTTATCAACATGTGGCTTAATCTCCACATGCACAAGCGCCTTGAATTCGACCTCTTTGAACAACGCTTTCCCAAGGACATAGCCGAAGATTATGAACTGGATGAAGAAGAATCGGCAACTCGCTCTCCTTTGAACTTTGGCGAAGCGGCCATAGTCTTACCTGGCTCTGGTGGTAACGAGGACCAGGTTAGCCGATTCTTCCAAACTCTGTACGAGGGTCCGGCCAGAGAACAACGGGCATGGATGCCTTACGAAGACCCAGACACCAGATTCCCCTTGACTTTCCACCCCTTCAATGATACTCTCAACAAGGATCGTGACGTGATGATGGCAATTATCACTCCAAAAGCCATACCAGTGAACGTCTTTGGTAGTGGAAAAGCCTCCAACCTGACCTATGAGTTTTATAACCCATCGGCACTAGCTCGCCAACTAGCTTACGGCCAACTGCCGATTGCACTTTGCTACGCCGATGTGATAAAGCCAAGAGAGACCATCACTAGTAATCTGGAATGGATCAGGGTAGCTCAACTTCCACCAAACGCCGATACAGATGTCGATCTATCGGCTTGGATCCCAGCTCTCTTCATCACCCAGGCATACAAACAGTGGTAGGAAGAGTGGAAAGAACACCTGTTCTGCAGATCGGCTCTCATATACCGTGGCATGATCGACCCCAAGTACAAAGTTCCTGATAATACTGTAAGTATTTTAATACCGATGCTTCAATTCTTTCACTTTCATTTTCCATCGGTAACTTACTTTCTTTGTCATATACAGGTCGATGATACACCACCATTAGTCAGCAGGAGTGGTAGGCCGATTGAACTCCTTCCATCGGGTCCGATCTCTTTGATCGGCAACAACGCTCCAACCTTGGCAGCTATAATGCATCGGGGTGTGCATCTCAAAAAGGTTACCACCATGCGGACGAAGACATCCCCATCGGTAGCTGCCACTGCCTTGGCACAAGCCTTCAAGGTAAATTTCCGAAATCTTTAACTCATACCGATTCCATTCTTGTACCTATTACACTTATACTCACAAATTTCTCATTGTTGTATCAGCACACCGGTACATCGGCAAAGGCCAGAAGTACGACTGCCGATGCCCCCCAGTCCAGTCAACCGAAGAGAAAAGGTTCGAAGAGTACCAGATCACAAGCGAAGCGCCAGAGAACAGCAACGCCTCCTCCTCCCCAAAGATCTCCGATCCCAGTAGAATCATCTCCTTCTTCTCCAGAAGCCCAGACACAACAAGTACCATCTCCTCCTCAGCCACAAGAAGAACCACAAACGGAAGAACTCCAGGCAGAAGAACCTCAGCTATAAGCATCGGTAGTCTCCTCGAGCAGACCGCCGATCCAGCAAGTTTAATCATAGCATCGGTAGTCTCCTCGATTCAGACAAGTACTGCACCCCCTCAAGGTAACATACTTTCCATTTATTGCCGATGAACCTGTTTTTCCACTTTATTAATCACTTCCATCAATCATTCAGCTGACATAGTTTCATCGGCAACTCCAGCCGATCAGTATGCGGTTCCATCGGCCTCGTCTAGTTAGAGGCGAGAAATAGCTCTGAAACAAGTAAGTTACCCGATCTCTATTTTTATTGTTATCAGTACTTGATCATAATGACTTATTCTGTCTTCCTTTTCAGGAACAGGACTCTCCTGACAGCTTGTTCTCCTTTGCCATCGACATCTCTGAGGATGAAGGCGAGGAAGCAAGTTCTTCTCGAGCGATTGGAATTTCATCGGCAGAGATTAGCGCAAAGTTGGAAGAGTCGTCAGCCCTCCTTCATCAAGATACAGCCCAATTGGTCGACGACTCCGATCCAGCTAAGGCCTTGTTCCAGGCGCTCAGAGGCCATATTCCTGCTGATGCCGAGGAGATCCTCTTCAAGGCTGCTCATTTGGAGAGTCGGCAGCTTCAGTATCAAAAGGCCGCTCAGCGCCTTGCCGATAGAGCTACTCACGCCCAGCTCTCAGAAGAGATGATGAAAGTAAAGCTCCTTGCCGATGAAAAGCACAAGAGCATCGGCATCTTGAAATCCCCAGGAGACGTGCTGAAGCAAAAGATCTCTGATCTATCGGCAAAGAGAGAAGCCCTGTTGGCAGAACTCAAACAAGCAGAAGAAGCTCTGTCCCAAGCTCAACTGGAAGAAAGCCAGCTGCCTGAAGCAATCAAGACTCTTGAAGAGGAGCGAAACATCCAGGCTCGCAAGGCACTGCAGATGAAGAAGAATCTGAGGCCAGTGGAGGGCTCTGCCGATGAAGATATGAAGGAGATAGAGGAAGCCGATCAGATCCGTCTGCGCGCCATATCAACGATTCAGGCTCTGTTAGACATGTGAACTCTTCATCGGTGGCATATTTTGCTCTTTTCTTTTAAACACTCCTCATATTTTGGTCTAGCTGATAGGACTGTTATCGGCACCTTTTAAAACATTGAGTCTGGCCCCAGATACACTTTGATCCAGCCAATAAGAATGTTATCGGCATTCTAAACTTTTATGCATCAATCCATATGCTAGGATAATATTTCTTTAGATATTTGTCATTCAATGCTATCGGAAATTCAACTCCTTCGAGAGTTTCTAAGATATAAGCATTGCCAGGAGCGGATCGATTTATCCGATAAGGACCCTCCCAATTGGGAGACCACTTCCCAAATCTCGAACTTTTAGTCCCAATCGGTAAAATTAGCTTCCATACTAAGTCTCCATCGGCAAACTCCTTAGCCTTTACCTTCTTATCATACCATCTGGCAACTCTCTTCTTATTTTCTTCTATACTTATCAAAGCCCTTAGCTGATGCCCTGCTAAATCATCCAACTCGTCTTTTATCAAAGTAGCATAGTCATCGGCAGTCAATTGATCTTGAAAAGATAGTCGCCTAGATCCAGTCTTAATTTCCCAGGGTAGCACTGCATCATGTCCATATACCAATTGATAAGGTGAAACTTTGGTCGACCCATGACAAGCCATCTGATATAACCATAAAGCTTCATTCAACAACGTATGCCACTTCCTAGGATTTTCTTCAATCTTCCGTTTAGTAAGTTTGATAATTCCTTTGTTAGATGCTTCGGCTTGCCCATTAGCTTGAGCATAATAAGGAGAAGAATTTAATACTTTAATTCCCATACCGATTGCAAACTCATCAAACTCCCCTGATGTAAACATAGTACCCTGATCGGTAGTAATTGTTTGAGGAATTCCAAATCGGTAAATAATATGCTCTTTCACAAAATCAATCATATTGGCCGATGTGACTTTCTTCGAAGGAATAGCTTCAACCCACTTAGTGAAATAATCAGTGGCAACCAAGATGAATTTATGTCCTTTGCTTGATGGTGTGTAAATTTGGCCGATTGGATCAATAGCCCATCCTCGGAACGGCCAAGGTTTAATAATGGGATTCATGGCCGATGCAGGTGCCCTTTGAATATTGCCAAATTTCTAACATCCTTGACACCCCTTGAAATATTTAAAGCAATCTTCAAGTATGGTTGGCCAATAATACCCATTCATCCTAATCATCCATTTCATCTTAAAAGCCGACTGAAGTGCTCCACATACTCCTTCATGGATTTCTCCCATTAAACTTTTGGCCTCATCATCACCTAAGCATTTGAGAAGAATTCCATCAATTGTTCAATAATATAATTCATCCTCGAGGAGCACATACTTGGTGGCTTGAAACCGAACACGCCTTTCAACTTTCTTGGATGGATCCTTATAATCAACGATTTCTTTTCTCCAATCATCGGCACTGATTGCCGATAACGTGTTCAATATTGGTTGATATCCCGAGGCATGCTGAGCCAACCGTTTAGCCTCCTCATTATGTAACCGAGGAATATGCTCTAATCGGAAATCTCTGAATTCCCTTAACAGTTCCATACTCTTTTCGTAATAAATTATTAGGACTTCACTTCGGCATTCGTAGCTTCCAGCCAATTGATTTATAACCAGCATAAAATCCCCGAAGATTTCAACAACATCAGCATGGACTTCCTTTAATAATTCCAACCCCTTGATTAAAGCTTGATACTCAGCTTGATTATTTGTTGACATGGCAACAATCGGTAAAGAGAACTCATACTTCCTTCCTCGATGGGAAATTAACACTATGCCGATTCCTGCCCCCTGGTCACACGTGGATCCATCAAAGAAGAGTGTCCAAGGCATAATTTCCAAAGTTTCCACTGCACCGCAATGTTGAGTTACAAAATCGGCCATAATCTGTCCTTTAACCGCTTTAGCCGATTCATAACGCAGATCGAATTCCGACAGTGCTAAATCCACTTACCGATCCTGCCACTCATGATCGGCATAGATAGCATATACCGGACCACATCATCCTTGCATATTACAGTGCATTCGGCCGATAGTAAATAGTGCCTCAACTTAATGCAGGAGAAATATAGACATAAACATATTTTTTCAATAGCCGAATACCTGGTCTCAGCATCAATCAATCTTCTGCTTAAATAGTAAATCACACGCTCCTTCCCTTCAAATTCTTGAATTAAAGCCTGTAACCCCCTAGGTATTAAGCATGCATTTAGCCCTATCACAACATGCATAAGCATTCTCATCAAGCATAGCATCATGAGCATGTCATTCATCCCAAAACATGATTTTATGTGCTTTATTTCATGTGTTTTAATTATGTTAAAAATATGATGCTTGCTTCTAAAAATGTGAAATATTCAAACTAGGTTGATTTATGTGTAAGAAGAATTAAGAATATTTTGTGCAATTTTTGGAGCTATGGAATTTGAGAAATGGAATTTATACAAAATGTCCAAAATGAATTTATTTAAAAACCTAGAACTAGTTTTAATTTGTAAATTCAAATTCTATTGGGAATTTGGTCTTTCTTATTAAAACAAAGTTGTAGGGTTTTTGTTTTGGAACAACTTTGTTTTTGGGAGCAAGAGGTGAAAATGATTTTAAATTGGTCCAAATGAATTTAGAAAAGATTTGGAGAAAAGAAATTCAAAAAAAAATAGGAAAGGGGCAGGCGCTGCTGGGCCAACCCCGCCTCCTTTTCGGCCCAGCAAGCGGCCCGGCATGCCTCCCCCTCCCCCTCTCTCCCGCGCGCGTGGCGCCCGCCTCGCTCCACCCGGCGTCGGCCACGGGGCGGCCGTACACCGGCGTTGGACGCGCCGCGGCCGGCCTCC